>NC_134716.1:86115000-86145000 GCF_049634645.1 Pelodiscus sinensis | reverse complement strand
TGCTATAGAAAAACTAAACAAGATTACCTTGAAAAGGTGATTTTGGGGCTTCACTTTCAAATGTAACTCAATGGCTCCCTAGTCACTCAGTTCAAAATTCTCCTCTTTGTTTTTAAACTCTCCCATGGGTTTGCTGTGCTTGACTCCAGCATCCCCCGTCTCATTCCTCTTGCCTAGCACCAGCATGCTCTCTACTTTCACACAGTCTGACCACTGCTAGTGTAAGAGTCTTCTCCTTTGCAGCTCCTGTATTCTGGCTACAATCTCCCTCAATAATTTGCCATCTAATTTTGAATCTGTTTGTTTTATCGTTTCAGACTGCAGCTGAATACATCTCTTTTCTCCCTTGGCCATCTCTATTTTTCTCTCCTTTCGCTATTTTAATTTTTTTTAACAAAACCAATTGGAAGTTCTACTTTAAAACCAATAGCAAAATATAGCCCTCCCTTTATTACTTAACATGGTAAAGATAGTTAGGATATAAGTACCGATTCTTCAAATTGCCCTAAAGAGCAGATGGGGTCCATTCATACAGAGCAACTTGAATGAAAGCTGGAAACTGCTATATTGTATACCTGGGTTTTTGCTTTGGGACATTTGTGGATTATATGCATCATTGGGAATATTACATTCTATGGCCCTAAATTGTGCCTGTATGCTCTAATTAGGGTGACCAAAGTGAAAAATCAGGCTACTTTTTTCCCCAAGAGGATATATTGGCTTTTATGGGTATATCTAAACTACATCCCTTTTTCGATAAAGGGATGTAAATTAGACATATTGAAATTGTAAATGAAGCTGGGATTTGAATTTCCTGCGCTTCATTTACATTATGGCATTACATAATGGCTTTAAAAAAACCCCACGGTCAAGATGGGGATCTTTCGACAGAAATGCCCCATTTCGAAAGATAAACCTCATGGGTTATAGGATCTTTCGAAATGGGGCATTTCTGTCGAAAGATCCCCGTCTTGACTGTAGTTTGTTTTTTTTTTGTTTTTTTTGGAAAGCGGCTTTTCAAAAATTAAAAAAAAAGCTGCAGCCGCCATTATGTAAGTGAAGTACGGGAAATTCAAATCCCAGCTTCATTTACAATTTCGATATGTCTAATTTACATCCCTTTATCGAAATAGGGATGTAGTTTAGACATGCCCTAAAAGACAAAGCTCCTAATAATGGGATAGTCTTGATAGTGTCAGGAAAACTGGTTACTCTAGCTGTAATGTACAGGTAGTATTCAATTATTTTTATTTTGGGAAGCAGAGTAGGAAGGGTAAGAGAATGGTGTAGAGAGGATGGTATAGGGAGGATGTGATGATGTGCTTCATTCCCGCCAAGTCTATTTTTCCTCTCCCATTTCTCCCCACTCCTTTATCAAATGGTAAAAGTGAGAAATGTGTATATGTGTTAGGTGAGCAGCAGGTAGGTACCACCTCAGGCTGTGCACTATATATAGCATAATGGAATTTCATAAAGTTACACTGAGTTAAAGTATTTTGGAGAAAGCTGTTGTATTACTGAAAAGCCTTTAAACTGCTTATTCAAGCAATATGCTGTCACCATTATTCTCATGTGAAAAACATTTTGCAAAAACAATAAACCAAGAACTTTTTAGCTGAAATTGCGCAATTCCATTCAAGTCATTTTCATATAATAAAAACATTTTGAGTTTGTTTTTTATACATCTGTTCCCCCTACTGGTGATATTTATTGTTTTTTGGCAATACAAAGAGAAGATGGAATTGGGCTTTTTTTTGTTTTAACATGTTTGCAGTGTTCTTTCAGGGAACTTCAGGAGTATGCTGTTTAGGAGGCTCAAGAATAAAGGTTAAAATGTTGGAGTGGGGTTGTGTATCAGCAAGGCGGTAATCTGTAAAGAAATATGAAGTAGTAGTGTGAACATTTTTTTAGCCTTCCTCTGCAACATATGGGTGGAGGACACTTTCCAGGATTATCTAAGTAGATCTCAGTTAATCATTGCACTGCCCTTGTGAGTGTTGTGAGCACTGCTGCATCTTTGGGCTTTCCTGTTCTCTGCCTATGGCACGTTATAGTCTAGTCTTCTGTGGGTCTCATTTATTTTGGTCTCTTTTCCAGTGTTGAGTTTAACATGTGATTGCTAGTTGATGTTGGTGACTAGGATATACGGAAGTCAGACTAGATGATCAGGTGGTCCTTTGAAGGCTTAAATTCTATGATCTTAGCCCCAGTCAGACTATAAACCCAGATAGTCAAACTCTATTATGTACTTACAAATATTGGACACGGTTTGTGCCCTTTGAAGTAAATGGTAAATTCACATTGACTTCAGAGGTAGCAGGAGCTGGTTCATTATCTATGTATTTCTGTTCTCATATAGTCTGAAGCAACAGCTCCTGCCCCTATTCACTTTGGCTATGTCTACACTGCAGGCTTCTTGTGCAAGAACTTTTAGAAGAGATCTTCCGCAAAAAGTTCTTGTGCAAGAGCATGTCCACACTGCCATGTGCTTTTGCGCAAGAGATATGCTTTTGTACAAGAGAGCATCCACACTGCCATAGATGCCTTTGTGCAAGAAAGCTCTGATGGCCATTCACACACGCCTCTGTGCACAAGAACTCTTGTGCAAAAAAGGCTTATTCCTTGTAGAAAGAGGAATAACTCTTGTGCAAAAAGCCCTGTCTTCTGACAATCTACTGTACTTTTTCTTGAGCAAAAACACGCTTGTAGTGTGGATATCTGATTTGTGTCCATTAATTCTTTCCCGTAGGGACTGTCCAGTTTGTCCAATATATATTGCAGTAAGGCATTGATGGCATTTGATGGCATAGATTACATTCCTGGATGTGCAGTTAAATGAACCTCTGATTTAGTGGCTTACCATCCTTGCAACTATGGACGTAGAAGCCCTTTACACCAACATTCCACATGAAGATGGATTACAGGCAATCAGGAACATCATCCTTGGTAACAGGACTGCACGCCTAGTTACAAAGGTCTGCGACTTTGTCCTCACCCACAACTACTTCCGTTTCGGAGACAATTTGTATCTTCAAGTCAGCGACACAGCTATGGGCACCCGCATGGCAGCGCAATATGCCAGCATCTTTATGGCTGACCTTGAACAACATTTCCTCAGCTCCCACTCCCTAGCACCCTTGCTTTATATATGCTACATCGAGAATATCTTCATCATATGGACCCACGGAAAAGAGACTCTTGAAGAATTTCACAAGTATTTCAACAACTTCCACCCCACCATCAACCTCAGCCTGGACCAGTCCACAAGGAAATCCACTTCCTTGACACTACAGTACAATTAAATAATGGACAAATTTCCACCACCCTATACTGGAAACCCACCAATCGCTACGCTTACCTTTATGCCTCCAGCTTCAATCCCAGACACATTTCTCAATCTATTGTATACAGCCAAGCCCTAAAATACAACCGGAGTTGCTCCAATCCCACAGACAGAGACAAACACCTACAGGATCTATATAGAGCATTCCTAAAACTGAAATACCCACCTGGAGAAGTGAAAAAACAGATTGACAGAGCCAAAAAAGTATCCAGACATGAACTACTTCAAGACAGACCCAAAAGAGAAAACAATAGAATTCCTTTTGTCATTAGCTACAGTCCACAACTTAAACCCCTCCAACGCATTATCCACAATCTACAACCTATCTTGGAAAATGATCCCTCACTCTCAGAGGCCTTGTGGGAAAGGCCTATTCTCGCTTACAGACAACCCCCCAACCCGAAACAAAATTTCTCCAGTAACCATGCTACACAGCTACATCATAAACATCCAGGAACCCCGCCCTGCAATCAGCACCAATGCCAACTCTGCCCACATATCTACACAAGCGAATTCATTACTGGAGCCAACCACATAAGCCACCAAATCAGAGGTTCATTTAACTACACATCCAGGAATGTAATCTATGCTATCAAATGCCAACAATGCCCCACTGCAAAATATATTGGACAAACTGGACAGTCCCTATGGGAAAGAATTAATGGACACAAATTAGATATCCATAAAGGGAACATTTAAATCTACCTGGGCATTCATTAACAGATCTTCAAGTGGCTGTTTTGTTACAGACCAATTCTACAAGCCAAATAGACAGGGTAGGACTGGAACCACAATTCATTCACAAGTTTAATACTCATGCTAATGGATTAAATAAAGATGCCGGATGTCTGGGACTTTATCAACCTACCAAAAAATGAAGGTGCCAATGATTCTTTGGCTGTATAGTATCTTTGTTGTTAGTACTCTTTTTCTCTGTTTCCTACTAGTGGTTCTTATCTGCCTCTTTTGTCTATCTAGTCTTTAAGTGTTTATAGACTATTTGTTTTTCCTGTTACATTCCAGCTCAGCTTTCCCCTTGATATTTTGATATACCCACTACTTGTTTCCCCCCTCCCATTTTTCCCTTCTTTCCCCCCTGCCCCCCATTTATTTTAGTTCTGGACATCCAATATTCTGGTCATCTGAAGAAGTAGGCTGTGCCCACAAAAGCTCATGATATCATCTACATGTTTTATAGTAATAGAGATGTAGCCGTGTTAGTCTGGTCTTGCTGAAACACGGCTACATCTCTATTACTGTTCTACATGCAAGGCACTACATTTAGCCATTTGGAATGGAAATCCATCGACCATATGAAAAAACTTGTTAGTCCTGTCTTTTGTATATACATGTTTTGTTAGTCTTTAAAGTGCTAACAGACTATTTGTTTTTTTTAAAGTTTATCCTGTACAGACTAACTCGGCTACCCCCTGAAGATTTGTTTGGGAATAAGCTTTCGTGGGCAAAGACCCACAGCAAAGACCTGTGTTGTGGCACCTGAAAGACTAACAGATTTATTTGGACACAAGCTTTCATGGGCAAAGACTCATAGCCAAAATAAGCTATGCAACTTGAGCTATGTCAATTGCATAGCTTATGTCAAAATAGCTTATTTTGGCTTATGGCACTGTCTACACAGCAGGAAGTCCGAGCTAGAGCACTCTTCCTCCAACTTTCCTTACTCCTCATAAAATGAGGGTTACAGGAGATGGAGTAAGAAGTCCTCCATTTTGACATTATTTCAACATTATGTTGAAATAACTGCTTGCTGTGTAGACACGGACTATATTATTTTGGAATAATGTGAGTTATTCCAAAATAATAATGCTGTGTAGACATAACCTCAAGTGCCATAGGGCTCCTCATTTTTTTAAACAGAAAGACAGTGGAAGTTGAGCAGTTGGCAAGGGTAAAACATTTGTCAGATTGTTTAAAAACGTGGTTATTGTTGGCTCTTGCTAACACCTGTTTAAACTTCAGGGGCTGATTGACATTGTGAAGAAAGGACAACCTTGTTATAGATTCCACCCCTTTGATTACAATGTGAAAGCTAAGATTATATTCCATCACACCCCTTTTGCCAAAACAAACTCAGCAATATCAGGAAAACTAGCATTTAAGTTTCTGAAATGTGTAAGGTATAAATAAGTGGGGGGAGGTGGAAACTCTTACAAAACCACCTTCTATATACATAAAAAGAGAATCTGAGAATAAGGAGGGGTAGGCGTACGCGCCGAGTTCAATGATGTTAAATTCCTTTGTAGATTACCTTTAATTCAGTCTCTTCATTTGTACCCAGTTTTGCAGGTACAGATACTTGGAGATTTGACTACCTTGATTGTGCCCATACCCACATAGCAGCTAATTAGACATTGTGCCTGTTGCTTTATGATTTCTGCAAATTGCAGATGCACAGAAAAAGTTTTGGTCTAGAAAATCTAGCCCAGGCTGACATGGTATCCTAGAGGCCAGACACCTGAAAACAGGACACTGTAACAGATGTAGTATTTCAAAAACAAACAAACAAACAAAATTAGGGGACCCAAAAATTTATTACACCCATTTTTAAGGCCATAACTATGTTTCTGAATTCTGCAGCCAGAATATGATATACTGGGCTTTTTAAAAACTCCCAGAACCTTGTTTTCCCCAGAAGAAATTTCCCGCAGCACTTGTATTCTGCTACTTTATCCTGACATACCACAAGGCATGTCTCTTTTCTTTCCTCTGTGGTATTGCAGGGCCTGCATTTTCTCTAGTTCTGATGGGGAGGAGTTCCACTACACTTTAATTTCTGCCTCCATTTTTTTCCCTTCTCCATTAGTTTTCTTCACCTCAAACACCATTTTAAGTATTACCAATGTAATTTAAGTAGTATTTTTTTAAATGTATAAAATTATTCCACTGGTGGGGTGCTCAGTGCCATGTAGTATGCCATCCTTATATCTATCCTTCGTTAGAATCATGGGGGACAACTTGAGAGCACTGAGAAAGGTGTATTCAAAAGTTTTGTACAATTAAGGCCCTAATCCGCTTTTTTCCCACAAAGCAGATAATTACTACATATACATAAGATGCAGCCAAATAGTACCTTGCATCCTTGTCCTGTTATTGATGGTGGTATGATGTTTTCATGTGAACACTCCTTAGTCAGATGGATGCTCCCGTTGATATCTGTGGGGTGACTTGTGTGAGTAGAGATTCCTCACTGGAAGGGTTACAGGACTAAGTCATTGGTCTGTTCCACAGGTGCAGTAAAAGTCCTATATTAGAGGTGGACAGTCAGGCCAACCAGGCTGTAAGGGGTCGAGGGGGAACGGGGGGAGTCAAATTCTCCACCTGCCTGAGGCTTGTAGTTTGGGCAACAATGCCCCACCCCCAAACTACACCCATGGTATGTTTCTATTTTAATAAAATTGAAGTCAGTTGCCTTATACATAGGGTCTTACTACTTTTTGCACTTCATTTTTCCAGGAATCAGCATGCAAAATAAGAACCCCCCAGGATATCATTTTCTGTTATCTGGAGAAAACATGTTGTATGCTGGGCAGTTGGTCTCCTTTCCCCCAAAACAAGAAACTGAATAAGTAGATGTGAAATCAACCCAAATTTTCAGGTTGTAAGTGACTAAGTAGGTGTTATTCTGATTTAGCCTCTCTTTTCTCTTCTGACTTATTTCAGTCATTGTGGGAGATTCAGCAAAGCCCCACATTGCCTTCTCCCTTTCCCCAACCTTGGTAGAATAAAGAAAATGGTCCACTAGTTCCAGGAAAAGCAGTGTGATTAGCGCTCGATGTGGGGGTTCATAAACTAGGAGACGGCTTCTATTCCTTACTCTTGACCCTTATTTCCTATTTGACTTTATGCAAAATAAAGAAGCAAATAAATACCCACCATAATAAATACATTGAACTCTGCAGATGGAAAACACAATTTGAGGATGAGATAGTATTCCAAAAAGATTCTGCCTCTTGGCTGGAAAACACACACGTGAAAAATGTAGAAAATGGCATTCTGCATTTTTCCTTCCAGGAAACAAGCTATAGTTTAGCCACCCAGAGTATTCTACAGTATTGGAAGGTAAAAAGGTTGGTTTATTTCATTTTCAATTACAAACTACACTTCTGCATAGCATAGTAGTGCCATCTCCTTATTAACACAATACCAAACAGCAAATTATACTGACAGACAGATAGCTATATATTAAATGTAACTGCAGTTTGGAGCTGAGCATTGGAGAAAAAAATCTTACAAATAACTTCACTAAGCTAAGATCCACTCTAAAAAAATGCATAAAAAATTGCAAGTACAAATGAGTTTGAGCACATAAAAGCTTTCTGCTGCATTTAGCCTAAGGTCACATCCTTTAGACACAAAGAAATAAGAATTTGTGATGCTACAGTAAATGTGTGTCCACATTATATTAAAATAAAATGTTATTTGGACACCTTGGGTCTGCCAAAGCAATGAGTGTAAAAAAAAGTGTGCCGGATGACACAAACAAACAGTTGAACATTGTATTTCATAAAATTACAGTAGTGGATTTCATCAGTTGCTACACATGGCAAAGAGAGATAACTAATTAACAGAGAATTCCCTATGAAAACATAATTCTAAAACATTTTGGCATCTCTTTTCAGCAGATGGACTGTAGCAGCAACTACAGGAAAAAAATGAATCAAGCCAATTGAGTGATAGAGTTCTTATTCAGCCATAGATTTTTTTTTCATTATTTTGATGATAAAATCAAGGGCCAATATTTTCAAAACTAGAAATCTAAAGTTAGGCTCCTATGTCCATATTTAGACTCCTAATAATGAGCCTTAGTATATTCAAAAGCTCTGAATACCAAGCATCTCTGGTTATTTTATTTTCAGGCAAGGAATGCATAGAGACAGAAAATAAAAGTGTGGGGAGCTGCCACTATTTAGAGGTCAGGAGGAAAATCTTGGTGAGATAGTTCAGTTAAGCCAATTGATCGTGTGTCCAAACACTTGAAGCCAAAATGTAAATGAGGAAAATCAACCTTCTTGTTTCAGCACCATGATTGTATTTGTTTTGTAATAAACACACACACATATAGAGTGTACTATTTCATAGAATCATAGAATAATAGGACTGGAAGGGACCTCAAGAGGTCATCGAGTCCAGCCCCCCACCCTCAAGGCAGGACCAAGCTCCGTCTACACCATCCCTGACAGATGTCTATCTAACCTGTTCTTAAATATCTCCAGAGAGGGAGATTCCACCACCTCCCTTGGCAATTTATTCCAATATTTGACCACCCTGACATTTAGGAATTTTTTCCTAATGTCCAATCTAAACCTCCCCTGCTGCACTTTAAGCCCATTACTCCTTGTCCTGTCCTCAGTAACCAAGAGGAACAAATTTTCTCCTTCCTCCTTGTGACACCCTTTTAGATATTTGAAAACTGCTATCATGTCCCACCTTAATCTTCTTTTTTCCAAACTAAACAAGCCCAGTTCATGAAGCCTGGCTTCATAGGTCATGTTCTCTAGACCTTTAATCATTCTTGTCGCTCTTCTCTGTAGCCTTTCCAATTTCTCCACATCTTTCTTGAAATGTGACGCCCAGAACTGGACACAGTACTCCAGCTGAGGCCTAACTAGTGCAGAGTAGAGCGGCAGAATGATTTCACGAGTTTTGCTTACAACACACCTGTTGATACAACCTAGAATCATATTTGCTTTTTTTGCAACAGCATCACACTGTTGACTCATATTCAACTTGTGGTCCACTATGACCCCTAGATCCCTTTCCGCCATGCTCCTTCCTAGACAGTCGCTTCCCATCTTGTATGTATGGAACTGATTGTTCCTTCCTAAGTGGAGCACTTTGCATTTCTCTTTATGAAACTTCATCCTGTTTACCTCTGACCATTTCTCTAACTTGCTAAGGTCATTTTGAATTATGGCCCTATTCTCCAAAGAAGTTGCAACCCCACCCAGTTTGGTATCATCTGCAAACTTAATAAGCGTACTCTCTATCCCAATATCTACATCATTGATGAAGATATTGAACAGTACGGGTCCCAAAACAGACCCTTGAGGAACTCCACTTGTTATCCCTTTCCAGCAGGATTTAGAACCGTTAACAACAACTCTCTGACTACGGTTATCCAGCCAATTATGCACCCACCTTATCGTGGCCCTATCTAAGTTATATTTGCCTAGTTTATCAATAAGAATATAATGCGAGACCGTATCAAATGCCTTACTAAAGTCTAGGTATATGACATCCACCGCTTCTCCCTTATCCACAAGGCTCGTTATCCTATCAAAGAAAGTTATCAGATTAGTTTGGCATGACTTGTTCTTCACAAACCCATGCTGGCTATTCCCTATCACTTTATTACCTTCCAAGTGTTTGCATATGATTTCCTTAATTACCTGCTCCATTATCTTCCCTGGGAGAGACGTTAAACTGACCGGTCTGTAGTTTCCTGGGTTGTTCTTATTCCCCTTTTTATAGATGGGCACAATATTTGCCCTTTTCCAGTCTTCTGGAATCTCCCCTGTCTGCCATGATTTTTCAAAGATCATAGCTAAAGGCTCAGATACCTCCTCTATCAGCTCCTTGAGTATCCTGGGATGCATTTCATCAGGACCTGGTGACTTGCTGACATCTAACTTTCCTAAGTGATTTTTAACTTGCTCTTTGTGTATCCTATCTTCTAAACTTACCCTCTCTCTGCTTGTATTCACTACGTTAGGCACACCTCCAGACTTCTCGGTGAAGACCGAAACAAAGAAGTCATTGAGCATCTCTGCCATTTCCAAGTTTCCTGTTACTGCTTCTTCCTCCTCACTGAGCAGTGGGCCTACCCTGTCCTTAGTCTTCCTCTTGCTTTTAATGTATTTATAAAAGGTCTTCTTGTTTCCCTTTATACCTGTAGCTAGTTTGGTCTCATTTTGTGCCTTTGCCTTTCTAATCTTGCCCCTACATTCCCGTGTTGCTTGCCTATATTCATCCTTTGTTATTTGTCCTAGTTTCCATTTGCAGGTACTGGGACAGGCTAGTCCACATGCATAGTGTATTGACCAGACATTGGACTGGAAATCAAAAGGCAGGGTATTTATTCCCATTTTGATTGGCCCTGGGCAAATTACTCAGGGTCTTGCACTTTCCTTCCAATCTACCAGGAGAGGACACATACATCTCTATGTTATGTTTCCTCTTTCCTTGAACCCTATGAAAGGTGCTCTGCATGGGCTGCATGGAGTTCCATTTCCATGGCAATGGAAAGAGAAGGGCTGCCTAGGAGAGCCAGCTGGACTCCTCCAGCCTAAAAACCTGAGGCTTCAATGACCCCTTGACTACAATAAAAGGCCCGTACATGGGTGGAAAGTGTGCAGGGTGCAAATGCACTCCCCTCCCCCATTGTCCCAAGTAAACATGAGGGGGCTCTGTGAGGACAGTGGTTCTCAAACTGCGTGCAGCTGTCTGCTCAAGCTCAGCTCCCCTCCTTTTCCCTGCAGCAGGGAGCCTGTGCTGGTGCTCCAACCTTGCCCTCCCTCCTCCTCTCCCCATCCTCATGAGGCTGGAACATCAGCACCAGCTTCCCACTGTGGGAGGAGAGAAAGCTCTGAGCCTCGCTGTGTGATCTGGCTCGCGGGGAAGAAGTGCTCCCCCTACCCCAGCTAGGGAATCTGGCCAATGGGAGGGAGTGCCTAGGAGCCGTGCGGGGTGTGAAGGTAAGTAAGTGTCTCCCTTCCTCTCACATCCAGATCTCACACCCTCCCACGTCCTGTCCCCCCACTTAGCCCATCGACTGAGACCCCACACCCCTAGCCTCCTCCTGCATTCTTCCTTGCTCCTGCACCCTCCCCCCAGCCAGACGCCCTACTCCCAGCCTGCACTCTACCTCCCATCCAGACCTCGCACACTCCCCCCCTCCTACAACCCAACTCCCACCCAGATCCTGCACCTGCATTCCTGTCACTGGCAGCCCTGTCCCACACACTGAATCCCCATTTTTGTCCCAAACCCAGAGCTTAGTGGGAGTCTACAAAATCCACTAACCCTGGTATTCCAGAAGACTAAATCAGGCCTATGGGAAGCCCTGAACCTCAGTCCTCCCTGACCCTGTCCTCCTGCAATGGGGCTGGAGCACCAGAGGAGTGAAGTGTCTCAGTTGGGGGCCACATCAGTGGGGGTTTTTTAAGGGTGTTGTTTTGGGGTTTTTTTTCTTTTCACCTATGTGATCTCCAACTCATTTTTCTACAAGTCAATGGCCATCAACCCAAAAAAGATTCCCCACCGCGACATAAATAAAGAAAACATGGGAACCTTTTGTGCTGGACATAAATAAATATTTTACTTTATTTAAAATGAAGTTTGATAAACTAACATGAGAAAGTTAAAGTGCTTAGTCTGTTTAATAAGTTAAATGAATATTTCCTTTCTTACTGGTTAAATTAAGCCATTCTACCTAGCTGCAGCACTAGCAAAATGGCTCAGGCATAATTATATAATTAATGGCAAGTTTCTATTAGTAACCAGTGGTCCAGAGAAAGAATTACATTGAGCCACACAGGCCAAAAAATTTGAGAACCACTGTGTTAGGGAGATGGGAGAGCGTTGTGGTGCTGGGGGATTGGGTGGGCAGGGCTGGTAACAGTGAGGCAGAGCCAGGGGAACAGTGACCCCTCACCTGCGAGGAGCAGCCTGGGCCCAGCCCCACTGGCCGGAAGCCTCACCTGCACTTACTTGGCACTGGCCTTACCAAGTACGCAGAGGCAGACAAGAGAGCGGGAGGCCATGGTGGCCATGCTGCCCACCATGATCTCAGAAGATAATTTCTATAAAACCTTTCTTACAGTATAAATTTTTAGCATGTTATAACAAAAATCATTTTACCAATCACTGTTTCCACTCAAATTTTTCATTAGCCTTTCTTATGCACACTCATTGTATGACTAGTTTGAATTCCTTTGTATTTAAAAAAAATTGTGGTCCACATTTACAAAAAAAAAAAAAAAAAAGCACTCCTGCTCCCTCCCAGAAATTCCTGTATACGGGCCTGAATAGAACCCCCTTTAAGGAGGGTTTGGGGGAGAATTATGGTAGAGGAAGCCCTGGAGCCATGACCCCTTCACATGCAGGTTGGAACTCATGGGGACAAGTGGCTGAACAGAGGCAAGGGGCATCCATGAAGATTCATCTTTCCACCTGTTGAGCCTCTAGGTTCAGGAGAAAGATCCTCTGCTTTCTTTGGCTACGTCTACACTGCAGGCTTCTTGTGCAAGAACCTTTCTGCAGAAGAGATGTTCCACAAAAAGTTCTTGCACAAGAGTGCGTCCACACTACAAAAGCGCATTGCAAAAGTGATGCACTTTGGCACAAGAGAGTATCCACACTGTATGTATGCTCTTGCGCAAAAGCGGCCACCTGGAACCAGTTCATGCAGCGCAAAAGGTCACCAGTTGCTTCTGAGGGCTGGTGCCAGAGCCATGTAGAGACATGTGCTTAAAGGGACGTCCCTGGACAGCCGTTTCTCTGCTGCTGCTGCGTGCTTGTGGACCTCTTGAGGGACATCAAAGCTGTTAGCAGTGCCTGCTGTGGTTGCCCTGTGCTTCTTTGGACACCAGAGTTTTTCCATTTTGTGCCATAGAGCCAGACATGCCCCAGGGCATGTCCTGGCACCACACAGCCATGCTGCAGTTTGTTCAGCAGTTGCTGCACTGGGCCATGCTGCTCCTGCAGGAGCTCGACTTTGAGCTCAGTGTGGAATCCCTGTGCCTAGATACAGTTGCTACGCTGTGGAGAGGCCGTTCTGGAGGCTGGACACCAGTTCCAACTGGTGGGAGCAGCTAATGATGGAGCGGTGGGATGACCAGCAGTGGGTCCAGAACTTCCACATGAGGAAGGCCACCTTTTTGGATCTATGTGCCTGGTTCACCCCTGCCCTCCCACAACAGGACACCCACCTGCAATCCGCCATCCCCATTGAAAAGAGGGTCACAGTCACCCTCTGGAAGCTTGCCACCCCGGACAGCTGCTGGTCGGTAGACAACCAGTTGGGCATAGGCAAGTCCACCGTCGGGGCTGTCCTCATGCAGGAGGGGGGAGAAGTCTTGGCTCGGGGGGGGGGGTGCAGTGTGTATGTAGGGAAGCCCCGTCCCCCAGTGGTTATGCCATCCTGCCCTCACACAGCCCTGCTGCTGGGCAGGGGCAGCCTCATGGGAGAGCTCCTGGGGTATTTGGGGGGAAAGGGCATCAGAAGGGGATGGGCAACGCCCAAGGGCTCATGCACTCCCTCTCATTCTCTGTGTCTTTTCTGTGTTACCTCTGTGTCCTTCTGCAGGTGGTGAGGGCCATCAACTCCATCCTGCTGAAGAGGGTCATCCGTCTGCGAGTCCTGGATGTGACTGTGGCCAGATTTGCTGCCCTGGGGTTCCTCAACAGTGGGGGAGCCATTGATGGGACTCGCATCCCATCCAAGCACTGGACCATCAAGCAGCCCACTTCATCAATCGCAAGGGCTACTTCTTGATGGTGCTGCAGGCCGTGTTCAACAACCATGGACACTTCACGGATACTTTTGTGGGGTGGTCAGGCAGGGCACACGACGCCTGCATCTTTCAAAACTCCAGCCTGTTCTGCAGGCTGGAGGTGGGCACATTCTTCTCCCACTGGGAATTTGCGGTTGGGGATGTGCAGATGCCATTGTGCATCATGGGGAACGCAGCCTACCCCCTCATGGAGTGGCCATGAAGCCCTACAACAGACACCTGGACCCCAGCAGGGAACAGTTTAATGCCCACCTGAACCAGGCCGAGTGTCCCTTCGCCTGTCTCAAGGGGCGGTTCAGGTGCCGCCTGACCTGCCTCAACATAGGGAGCACAACATTGTGGAGAGGAAGGGGGAGGACTTCCTCCTGGGGTGGAGGGCAGACACTGGCCATGAGGGCCGTGCGTTTGAGCAGCCTCGGATGATTGCCATTGAGCAGGCCCAGGAGGCTGTGGTAATGTAGCCAGACACAAAACCCCATCTTGTTTTTCCACGAGCCCCATCTTGTTTTCCCCCCCCCCAGAGAGCAAGAGAAAGGCAGTCAGCCTTTGATGCCCTGGGAACGCAGGTGTGGTGCCTGTCCCTAACTCTACCATAAACAGAAACCAGACAGTAAATGGGCTAGCTGACGACTGGGAGGCCTCCCGTCGCCGTGATGGCTAGTATCAGTAATTGACACGCCTGCACTGTCTCGGGAGAGGAATCTTCGCCCATCACATACCAGAGGTGCCCATTGTCTGCATCTTCCCAGGTGTGAATTATGCTTTGCACCCTTCGTGGGAAACTTGTCATTCAAAGCCATTTTTCCTGATTGGCCACTTGAGACCAGGAAGAAGCCCATGTGACCCAAGGGGTATAAAGAGGGTTGAGTTGCCCACCCAATTTGAGCTCCAATCACCTACACCTGCTGGCAGGTATTGATTGTCTCCCGAGGTCCGTGGGACGCCCAACCTCACCCTACTTCTTCCCGAGGGATTGAGAGAAAGACGCTGGCCACGCCAAGTCTGGAACGCAGGGGTGAGAATTGTACCTGCAATGTGTTTTCTTTATGTGTACACTCTAATTGTCTCTCTGTTGTAAGTTAGTTACTTTATTATAGTTTTCTTAAAGTCAAACTGCTTCATTTCTATTGTAAATCACCTTTGGTAAGGTGATTTAGCTATAAACTTTGGGGACAAGTGGGGTGCCCTCATTCACGTATAAAAAATATATATCTATATACACTGAACCAAGTTTCTTTATTTCTTTTCTCTTTCTTTCTCCTATAAATAAGCCAGTGCGTGTCAAGCTTCTGACTTGAACCCGTGCTGCTGTACCCGAACCGAACACAAACAAAAGAACTTCAGCCGGTCATAAAGGGACAGATATAGGGAGAGCTTGGGCGTTTGAATTTGTGTCACACCCAGGTGGCAAAATTCAGTTGGGGCGCTTCTCAGTCTCCCCGAGGCTGCCCGCTGCGAAGGAATTATGAAATTCTAGCAGCTGAAATCTGAAGCGTAATAAGCTCTCCCTGTACACTTATTGGGGCGCCTTTCAACCTCCTCCAGGTTGCCCACTGCAAGGGACCCCTGGTCTCAGCAGTTAAAGTCTTAGGCGTATAGTACACACATAGTATAGGAAGAGCTTGGGTGTTTGAATTTGTGTCACACCCAGGTGGCAAAATTCAGTTGGGGCGCTTCTCAGTCTCCCCGAGGCTGCCCGCTGTGAAGGAATTATGAAATTCTAGCAGCTAAAATCTGAAGCGTAATAAGCTCTTCCTGTACACACTGGGGCGTCTGTTAGCCTGTTTGGCTACCCTCTGCGACGGGACCTCGGTCCTAGCAGTAAAGTCACGGATGTTAAACTACTTTTCAGGGTGCCCTCCAGCCTCCTAGGCTGCCCGCTGCAACGAGACTCTGTGTCTCAGCAGTTGAAGACTTGGGTGTAACACACACGCACACACTGCCCTGACCGTCGGCTGACAGGTGTGCATCTGGGAAGCCCTGAGGGAGAGGATCTTGCAAGCACCCCAGTAACTGTCCCCAGGCTCTCCTACCAAGGGGCCCCTGCCTTGTGGCCACATCCCTTCCCACCACAATGCCTCCTTTCTCCCCTCCCCTGACTTCCCAATAAACAACCCTTTGTCTTGCAACCAAAAATAATCTATTTATTGAACATCAACAAAAGGTGGGGAGGGGAAGGGGGATTTAAACTGGGAGGGGAAGGGTGCTTATAACTGGGAGGGGCAGCTGCCTGTGCCATCTTGGGTGTTGGGGCCTCGTTGAGCTTGTGGACAGGTGGGTGCGGGGAACACAGGGAGGTAGCCAGGACGGGGGGCAGGAGGAGGGTCAGGATTGGCGGGGGCATGGGCATAGCAGGGGAGGCAGGAGGGTGGGAGTCAGGAGGAGCCCACATGTGCCACCATGCTGGCCATGATCTTGCACATGCTGTCATACCACTCCAGGTACTGTCCCCAGGCATGGTGCTGCCACTTGAGATCGGAACAGACCTTGTGGGCCAGCGTCTGCTCCATCCTCTCAATGGCAGTGACATGGTGCCGCATGAGCTGATCCTGGGCCATGGCATGCCTTCGTGGTTCCTTGCTGTGGCAGGTGGCAGTGGTGGACTGGCTGGCCCTTCACTCCCGGCTGGTCCAGCTGTGGAGAATACACAAGAGGGAGAGGCGGTCAGTCATCCCTGCAGACACTGTCCCTGAGGCCATGCCCTCCTGTGTGAACAGTGACCAACAGTCTGCAGCCCAGAGGACCGGGTTGGCCGCTTCCCTGCTCCCCCACACCAGGCCACAGACAAACAGCCCAAGGAAGTGTCTGGTCACAGTGGGATTCCTCAGGGGTGGCAGAGGAGCCAGGAGCAGCCTGGGGCTCCCTAAGGGCTGCATACACAAGGCCAGCTCGCAGTGCTTTCTATGGGCGTGGCTGCTGTCTCGCACGGACAGGCATGGCTGCATTCTGTGCACTCCTCGGTGTGTGGGGGGTCGGGGCTGTGCCCTTGCGGGTAGCCTGCTTCCAGCCAGTATCCCCGTCTCCCCCCGTGGCAGGATGTGTGTGGCCAGCAGGATCTCAGGCATCTTCAGGGGCTGCCTGCTGCATCCAAGAGCTGCACAGTAACTCTGCATGAGGTTGCATGTGTGTGAACTGCAACATGGGTGTCCAGCCAAAGCATCCCAAGCGACACTCACCCCGTGCACCCGCCTTCCCCACCCTCTGAAGTGAGTGATGAAGAGACCACTCACCTGAGGATCCCTCCCAGACATCTGAGGAGGTTTGGGAGACATCCTGGCTGCTGGGCACCAGCTCCAATGATGGGGTCACAGGGCCCCTCTGCTCCTCCGACTCCTCCTCCACTTCAACAGCTGGTTGGCCCTTGCCCTCCTGCTCCTGCTCCTTCTGGCTCACCACTGGCATCCAATTCCCAGAGTCTACCAGGGGAGATGGGGATTCATCCCCTGCATCTCCCAGGATGGCATGCAGCTCCCTGAAGTAGGGGCAGTTGTGGGGTCCAGCGCTCACTGGCAGGAACATACATCAGCCACAGTTCTTTGACCTTACTCCAGACCTGTTCAAGGTCCAGAGTGGGTATCTGTGCTCGGCCAAGGCCTGAACCATCTGGCTAAAGATCTTGGTATTTCTCCTCCTGGCCCAGGGATCCTGCAAGGCCTCCTCTTGTCCCCACAGCTCCAGGAGGGCCTCCATCTCTGGACCAGACCAGGAGGGCGCATGCCTCTTGGTGCCCCTGGGTGGGTCCTGTGACCTCTGGGGCTGCCCCTGATGAGGGCCAGGGGAGTCGCAGGGGTGTCAGGGGGCAGACATGTCTCATCCTGGTTGTGGCAGGGAGAGCCGCATGGAGAGGTGCTGCTGGTTGGAATCAGCTTCCTGCCACGAGGCTGCTCCAGGGGGGCTGCACCTTTAAGGAAGGGCCAGGAGACAGGAACTATAGAGCTGTGATGAGCTTTCAGGAGTGTCCACCAGAGCACATGTGCTTTTCCTGGGAGGCCAGTTCTTATGCAAAAACCCCCTGCTGCCCGTCCACACACACCTTTTTGCGCAAGAGCTGCCTCCATTCCTGGATTGAGTGGGCCATGCCTCAGGCCTCACACCAACTGAAGCAGCCCCTGGGCTGGGGAACAGGCCACCCAAAAGGCTGCAACCAGAGCTGAGCAGGCAGGAAACTTGGGAGGCAGAATCTGCCCAGGCTGGGATTTGCCTGGGATTGCTTCTTAATAAACCTTACAGAAAAGAGAAATTTGGAGTGCTCTGTTTTGGTGCAGCTAAATCAATACTTAAAGTGTGAAAATTATAGAACAATGATATTGGAAATCAAATTGCAAATGAATAGTCCCCAGGGAATGTTTTTGTTATAACATAGCAAATGATGAGTTTATAGGGGTGAAGGGAAAAAAATGTTTGCTGGAATTCTCATTTAAAAAATGTACTAAAAAAATTAAACAAATTTTAACAATTCCTTTTTTAAGAAATCCAAAATAAAAATTAACTTCATAAAAATAACTGTATTTTTGAAAATACAATAATTTAAATAATGTGTGTACATTTTCCTTTTATTTAAAAAAATTAACTGCATTAAGGACCTGAGCTGGGTAAATCTGCTAGTCTGTATGTATGTGTGTATATATATATATATATATGGCCGGATTAAGGGGGGGGGGGCTAGCCAGGCAGCTGCCTGAGCACCTGATTGAAGTGGTAAGGGGCACCGGGCACCTGGGGGTGGGGCCGTGCATGCGCTGCATGCCTGCTGCGCGGGGCGCAAATAGGGCTCAGTCCAGCACTGTATGTGTGTGTGTGTATATATATATATATTAGAGTGTGCCTCTCTGCAAGTCTGTTTAAGAATTCCTCCTAAATGGTAAGAACGAGGGCAGGGGTGGACAATAATTTTCACAGGGGGGCCACATTTTGATACGTGGTCATGGGCCGGCTTCTCCTCTGGAAGGGGCAGGGCTGGGGACAAGACTCCCCACAGAGTTATCTGGGGCCAGAGGCATTGAACAAGGGGCTCGTGGATCCTGGCCCAGCCACTACCAATTGCCTGGAAGCCGCCTGGAGTTGCTGTAGCTATTTAAAGGGCTCACAGCTTCATCCCCTGTTTGGGTAGTGCCATGACCAGAAGCTCTTTAAATAGCCACAGAAATCCCAGGCGGTTCCCAGGCAAAGCGGTAGCAGTGGGGCCCGGAGCTGTGAGCTCTTTAAATAGCAGCAGTTTAAAAGGCTAGCAGCTCCAGCCCTTGCCAGGGTAGCACTACCACTAGGAGCCATTTAAATAGGATCCTGCTACCTGAACCACTTCCTAGAAATTTGGTGAAACAAGCAGCAGCGTATAAATAAAAAGCAGCCAGATGCAGTGTGCAGGTTAAATCAAAATGATAGGTGGGCCAGATCCAGCCTCTGGGCTGAATCTTGCCCTGCCCTGAGCTATGACCATCAAATTTGATATTCAACTTCCCCTTCTCCTAACTTACAGCAAGGTCAGGATGCCAAGACAATTGGAAGCCCTGGGGAAAAGGACAGTTTTCCATAACATGCAAAGGGAGGGGCTGCTGTCTGAGGGACACGATATGAGAGTTGCTACTGTAGGCAGCAAGCCTGCAAGGGAGAGCTTTCCTGCTCTGGCAGGAAGCCAGGCATCTCATCCCAGGGCCTTCCAGTTCCCATCACCATGGATGGTGGGCCAAAACAGAGCAGGCTGCCAGGCCGCTCCAGCTCCCACTGCCACATGGTGAGTGTGTGGGGAGGCAACTCCTGCTTCCGGTGTGGTCCCATAATCCCCTGGGCTGTGTTGCTTGGGGGAGAGGGTAAGGAGGTGGGATGGAGTGAAGCAGGGATGGGGCTTATGGAAGGACTGGAGAGGGAGCAGAGAAGAGTAGGGGCCTTCAGCTAGAAGGTTTGCCATGTCTCCATGGCTGGGACTCTGGGGGATTGCATCAGGCCCCACACCACCACAACCCATCCTTGGAACTGCCTGCCATATTGCCCCTCAGAACTTTATCTCCTTGGTTATCTTCACAAAGTTTATATAACAGGTGCTGAAACCTCTGGTTACAAAAATAACTAGATGATGTAGCAACCAAATCAAAAAATGATCTTTTGAAAACTTAGACATAAAAATGTCATGGAAGAGGAAGCACCTTTTTCTGATTTTAGACTCTTCACCATTTGTAACTGAAATAGGGCTTTTTTGGCTTGTTTTAAAGTGATATTTTACAGGCTTCCATTCCATTTTATAATAGACTTTCTACAATCTTGGGCCCCAATCTTGCAAAGATTTATAACATGCTTAACGTTAGGCATTGTAAGTAATCGCCTTGACTTCAGTTGGTTTTCAGCAGAAGTTGAGAATATGCTATTTATGCTTTGAAACTCTGTATTTGTGAAATACTTCTCTGTATTAAATATTGCTGATCCCGTGTCATTCCAGAGCTGAGACTGAGTAGAGCTTTGCAAGATACAGGTTGACAGGGTACACCATTTACATTTAGTATCCCAATAATCTATATTACATTAAGTACATGCTTGCCTTTCAGTCCCAAATTACTGAAGAACTCCTTGTAGACTCTCAAATAAATGAACTTTGTAGAACCTCCCATTAAAAGACACGTAGATATGAATTACAAAAACGATGTTTTGGATAAAATCAACAATTGTCTATGTCATGAGAAAAAAAAGGTAAATTAGAAAGAAGGTTTATAGATCACCTTTAATTTAAACATGTATCCATGTGTACCCATCTGTCTTGAGGATCTGATTTTTACATCCCTTGACCACAGAAGACTTACTAACTTTGGTAGGCATTTAGGATGCAAAGCAAATGTGCAGCATTAGGACTTGAATTGTGAATATTCTTGGAAGAGACTGAGGTTTTTGGTGTTGAGGTTTTTGGTTTTTTTGGGGGGGGGCGGGAGTGTATTGTTTGTTTGTTTTTTAACATTTGTGTCCTAAGTCATTTATAGCTAAAATGTCATCTTGGTACCTCATATATGCCACCTTGCTCCCATTGAAGTCAATGGAGTTCTGAAGTTTACTTCAAGCATCATGGGTCCAAATATATCATTTTTAAAGGTAGGTAAATGAGACTGTAATTTAAATATCCCGGAGGAAAAAAAATAAAAGAGGAACATAAAAATAAAAGAAAGGACAAATTGGAGAGGAGTAGAAAAGGGGAAGACTAACCATAAGGGGGGAAGAAAGTAACAAAGCGGAGCCTATTAACCTTAGTACTAGAAGAGAAGAGCTATTCAAAATTCCTATTTCACTAAGGCACCAGGCAGTTCATATAACACCTCATTATCAACTTGTCTTCAGGAGTTCCTGTCTTGAACACAAAGTTTACTCTGCCTTTTGAAGTTTGTCTTCTACCATAATAAACAAGCAGGAAACAACAACGAGCTTTGGAGTTACAAATTAACTTGTAGTGGTTCTTGTTTGTAACTAAAATTTGCAGCATGCTAGTCCATAACATGCTGCTGATGATGAACAGCAGTCCTGTGCTTTCAAATCAGCAGTGATATAAATGTTTTTTGCATAAATACTGTATTACAACAAAGCAAGGAAGTTCCTTTTACCGTGCAACTATAAGACCCGATCTAGCCAGCTGTTATGCGCCCACAGCTCCAATAGTAGTTAATGGGAGTGAAGAGTGCTTAGCTCATTGCAGAATCATTGCACTTGGGCTACTGCGTTGGCTGATGTGCCATTAGTTCTGAAGGTGGCTATTGCAAATTATCAAATGCCACAGAGTGTGACTGAATATTTACAGAAAGATGCCCACTACTCACACCACTGTCATTTCAGCACATCAGTCATCATCTCCTATAGCAAGCTGTGTTTTTTTCTTTGAGAGAAAAATAAACACTAATTCTGTATCTTTTAAACACTATACTACATCCAGAATGAAAATGAAGAAAGCTATAGTTCATCCTGACATACCTTAGCTTATTACACTGTTGTCTGTGTTTTGGAGCCTTTTTAATAGAAGTCATGGATGGAGTGAGGTTTAATTTAAACCTGCAAGCTTTGGATCACTTATGGTCTTAAAATAGTGCTGTGGCACAGCCTGGTGTTATTAAACTGGAAAGGGAGCAGCGTCATCTACTGCAGGGGTGGCCAACCCCTTAGACGAAGAGCCAAAATAGTGGTGGATACAGTGCAAAAAGCAGAGGGGGAAAAAGTTGTAAAATTGTTGAGCAAACAAAAAACAAGAAACCCCCCGGCCACCACGTTTTGTCGAGCAAAACCAAAACAAATTGTCCTTTTAAGAACAGAGCAGGCATTGCCCTTTTAAGGTGGCCACTTTGAAGTCTGCACAGGCCACCAGAACTCTGTCTCTGTCTCTTTCAGCTAGAAACACGCTGCCCCTTTAAGAACTGCAGATGTGGGAGCCACAATTTTTTCTTTGAAGAGCCGCATGTGGCTCACAAGCCATGGGTTGGCCACCCCGGCCTCGTGATTTATGGAATTTAAGTTGAATTCTAACATAGGGGCTACGTCTACACTGGCCCCTTTTCCGGAAGGGGCATGTAAATTTCACCTATCGTAGTAGGGAAATCCGCGGGGGATTTAAATATCCCCCGCGGCATTTAAATAAAAATGTCCGCCGCTTTTTTCCGGCTTTTAAAAAAGCCGGAAAAGAGCGTCTACACTGGCCCCGATCCTCCGGAAAAAGCGCCCTTTTCCGGAGGCTCTTATTCCTACTTCAAAGTAGGATTTTAAGACCTACTTCAAAGTAGGAATAAGAGCCTCCGGAAAAGGGCGCTTTTTCCGGAGGATCGGGGCCAGTGTAGACGCTCTTTTCCGGCTTTTTTAAAAGCCGGAAAAAAGCGGTGGACATTTTTATTTAAATGCCGCGGGGGATATTTAAATCCCCCACGGATTTCCCTACTACGATAGGTGAAATTTACATGCCCCTTCCGGAAAAGGGGCCAGTGTAGATGTAGCCAGGATGTTTTAATTACTTTTTCATATTAACTACATGCACTAGGACATGATTCAAAACTCACACTTCTTTTTTTAGCTGTTTGGCTTCTATGGTAGAATAGCACAATCTGAAGTGCAATCCAAAAATAATCTCAATTGTTTGCACTGGGAATGTATTATAGGTGGTTTTTTAATTCCAAATTCTGCTGCTGTCTTCACACAAGTAAAACTCATCATTAATTCTCTGTTGTGTGTTTTGCCTCAGTGTGGATTGGGCCCCTAAAGGGATAAAATGCAGTAAGGCATGGAAAATGTGGACTTAGGAAAGAATTGAGTGGTGAGACTGAAAAGCCACAAGAAGTTAAATGTAAACATGGGTGGAATAATCGCATAGTCTTCACCCTTCACACAAAATGAGAAGAAAATTGAACCAAATACTGAGCAATAATTCCACATAGACGCCCATTCATTGTGCACATTGCATTATTTAATGAAGAATTTGTCCTAAGCCCAGCACAAATGGCTTTAGAAGCCATCCCACATACTGCATGGAAGGGAGATGAATTTATTTTGCCCTTTACTGAAAATGCACTCTGAAACAAAACACTTCACCATTGGAGTCTGTACATCTTCCCATTAGGCACGTCCTTGTGGATAGGGGAAGTGCTAACCCAGCCGATTTACACAGGAGAGCTGAAGTGTGCAAAAACCTGTAGTAGAAAAGCTCATAGTCCCCTTTCAGTGCCTGCAATGGTTGGGAACTTAACCTGACCATAAGGAAGGGTGATGAGAAATAAGGGTTAAAAGCCATTTTTGGCTGAAAGGAGAAAATCCAGGGTTGGTGGCCGTTGCTTTTCCTTGGCCTGCCTGGCTAAAAATAAGGGAAATCTGCAATAAAAACGGCATGTAATGGCCAGCTGTTTAGCTGGTCCTGTATTTCCCCATCAATTGCCCCAAAGATAATTCTACTGTTGGGCTGCGTCTAGACTGGCAAGTTTTTCCGCAAAAGCAAGTGCTTTTGCAAAAAAACTTGCCAGCTGACTACACTGGCCGCTTGATTTTGCGCAAAAGCACTGACGTTCTACTGTCCGAAATCAGTGCTTCTTACGCAAATGCTTTGACGTTCCCGTTTGGGCAAAAGCCCTTTTCCGGAAATGCTTTTGTGCAAAAGGGCCAGTGTAGACAGCTGAAAACTGTTTTGCGCAAAAAAGCCCTGATGGCGAAAATGGTGATCGGAGCTTTCTTGCGCAAAAAGTGCTTTTGCGGAAAAGTATGCCAATCCAGACGCTCTTTTCCGCAAATGCTTTTAACGGAAAAACTTTTCCGTGAAAAGCATTTGCGAAAAATCATGCCAGGCTAGACATAGCCTTGATGTTTCCTGCTCTGGTAGTTCAGTCCCTCGCGAAACTGGCAGTTTTCTGTCCAACCCCAGAGGAAACTCAACAAGTGCGGGTTTGGGTCCCAAACACAAAGGAAAGCGCAGCCGTACGGAAAGTGCGGTCATTTCTCATGTTCACGCCAGCTCCCGTTTTCACCGGGTGCCCAAGAAGTGAGATGTGAAGCACGGCAAAAGCACGAGGCTTTTAAAAGGCCTGATGAATGGGGGCCGGGCACGCTCCTTACAGTCTCTGCTTGTTGCTCCTCTTTTAAGCGCTTTACATTAGCAGCGCAATAGATCCTGAAAAAGGAGACGCTTTGGCAAGGAATTTTAAACGAACGCCCCGGGATCAGCGCCTCAGCATCTCCCACTCCACCATTACCCCTGCCCCGCGCTGCATTGTGCGCGTTTCTCATCTGGTGCGTGGCTGGGAGGGCACCGGGCCGCAGCTGGCTGCGAGACCCGGCCGACGCAAGCTCCCGCCAGCCCCCAGGGCGGGGAGTTTGCACGCTCTGCGGCCCTGCTGCCCACAGCCTAGAAGAGTGCAGTGTTGGGCATGCGCACTGGCTCTTGTTGCTGCTGCTGTTCTTCCCTTCCCCCTTTCTCCCCTCCCCTGGTCTCTCCTCCTTGTGGAGAAGTTGGCGCGCTGCCCGTTCAGGCATTCAGCGCCAGCCCCTCAGGGATCAGCAAGCAAAGTCACAGTCTGCACAAACAGAGCTTTCAAATTCATAAAATTCATAGGATTTTTCACAAATGAATGAACACAATTTTCTACCAATTTCCTCATTATGCAAATATGCAAAATATCAAATTTAGGCCAATTAGGGTCCTCCACAGTCCCAAATTCACCCGTTTAAGCCATAATTGCAGAAACTATCAAATAATTACGGCCGCTAATTGGAAATATTTGTGACAGATACAACAAATTCTTGCACAAATTACATTTCATTCGAGGAACCACTGCGCGCCACTGAAATTTTATCGAAGTCTAATTTAACTTACATAATGAGTTGAATTGAGTACTTGTTATCAAATTTGAGCAATTCATAGCCCCGTAATGTGGAATGATCAAATAAATTAAAAGGGAATTTATTCAATATTTTGTTGTGATCCTTTTTTTCCGAAACCATTGCTATTTTGTAGGGAATTTCTCTCTCCTGCGCCTGCTGCCCGGGGTGGGTGACGTGTGTCATAAAACCCCCCAGCTGCAGCAGGAGAAGCAGCAGCAGCAGCAGCCAACTGTCTTGAAAGCTGACAGAAGATAAAGGGCAACATTTCCAGCTAGAGCTCCTTCCCCACTACCATCACTCTTCCTCCTGCTAGAGACAGGGGTGGGGGTGGGGGTCGTAAAATGCAGTTTTACTTTGAAAAATACCTTCCACTTAGACACCATTCGTTTTAGGTTTACACTTCCGGGTGAAGGAAGAGAAGAGCTGTGAAATTAACCGGGTTGGAACTGAATACAATCCCAGGGACACACCGACAGACATAGGCATGCACTCTCACAGCGGCACACGCACATCTTTCCTTGCACACCCACATTTTGGGGCTGCGCTCACACTCCTCTCTCCCCCCGACACACACAGATACAGACACATCCCTGCCCTGCAGCTGATTCTGCTGCACAGTCCATAGACCCGGGGTGAATATCGGTTTAATCACATCACACGCGCTCGCTCACTAGAACACGATTCCTGTCAAGCTTTTCTTGGTCAGGTCTCCCATTCAACTTAGTGGGAGTTTTGCCTCTGCGAGAACTGTAGGACTTTGTCTATAGCGCAAATCTACACTCAGTCATAGCGCCATTCAAGTTAAGAGAAAAAAGTCTAATTTATACCAGCTAAAGCTCTGACCCTCCATATACATATAAATCAAGTGACTGTGTATAGCACTGTGTTTATAAAGGAGATTATATAGCCATTCTCTGTAGAGAGTTTTGAAATCCTCGGGTGAAAGAAGCTCTAGAAAAAAGGCAAAGTGGGTATATATATAAAATCCTATCCCCTATCATTATAATTACATAAACAATATAGAATTGTATATAACATATTTTATGTAACCTATTTATATCTATATCCCCCGAGTTACCCTCTCAGAGGAAGGTCAGCTCCCCGGACATAGACATTTATATTTCTTTCTCACAGCAGACACACACACACACAGAGACATTTTTTAACTGCCTGTGGCCTCGTTGGCGGATTATAAATGTCTCCTTCTCGCTGTGATTTGTTTAATCCGTGGAAATGGTGCTGGTCCTATGTAAACAAGCCAAGTGCGGAATGAAGGCAGCTACCCATGCGTGGCCAGCCTGCCTATTTGTCAGAAAACCTTCATAAATACTGAGCCGGGGCTGGGCAAGGATGTGATGTCTCCATTTTTGCCAGGAAAGGGCACGAGGAAGACAAAGCGAGGCAGAGCGGCGTGTAACCTTTAAGGGACAGATAGTGTGTGTGTGTCTTAGCCAGGGGCTGCTCTCTCTCCAGGTAATTCAGTGCAAGGATGGTTGATGGATTATTTCGGCTCTAGATCTGTGTGTGCGTCTACGTGCAAAGAGAAACTGACGTTTTGAAGACAGTATCATAATATCTTTATGACTGTAGCTCAAACATCTAGCCGATTCATTCCATGGGAAACTGGCATTCACACTCTCCCTAAACTTGATGAAAGGAATAGGAAGGTTATTATTTTGCGTGGCAGCATTTTAGGGTTCATGCAGTTGAAAATGGGATTCCCCCTGTCCTCCAATTCCAACTCTACATTTATCACCCTGAACAAATCTATAATGAAATGCTTTTTAAAAAATGTGTTAGCATTTATCAAACTATTTTTATGACTGAACAAATCCTTAATTGTTCTCAAGGTCTACTTTACTGCCTCGCCACAAGAACGTATTGTGTCCACTGGATTATTATTATTTTTTATAAAAATGCATATGTGCCTAATCAAACACTTTATAACAAAAGCAGTAATTACCTCCTGTAATTATCATGGTCCTTATTTATAAAAAATGTGAGAAAATGTCGAGTATTAAAACGTGAAAGCAGCTATTAATCAAACCTTTACACCTTCTTTAACTCAGGCGTGATGGTGGGTATTATCATAAATCTACTCTGATAGTAACACAAGAATAATGAGTTCAGTAATGATAGCGATGATGATGATAATGATTTTAACCAACAAAGAATGGTGTAGATTTATTGCTAATAACGTGGTACAGGAACCTCTTCATTAAAATTACCTATAGGTACTCCTCAATATTGAAAAGGAGATTACAAAGAGTAGTTTTGTGTATTATTGCGCCTGCAAGCAGCAGCTAAAGATCCGATTTGATTATTGGCAAAGGTCATGGCCCTCGAAAAAAATGTTCTCTTTTAATTGAACAGCCAATCGTGCCTGTGTGTGTTACCTTCGAGGTAAGCAAATACATTAGGCGCAAACCCCGATGAACGGGCCTTAAACTAACTTAGAGCTAACGTTGATCTTGTCTCAGTGAAGCCAATTGCCTCGAGGTGTTGCAGCTTCCGTGATGTAAATACATCCATTTTGTGAAAGCTCCATGGTAAAAGGGATGTGAACCTCGACGTAGGCTGGAGGGGTGAGTTAAGGACAAAGGTTCCTCCTGAATTCCGAATTTCTTGGCTTCTGCGAGTTTAAGAGGGACCAGGATGTGATGTGCGCGAATGACCTTTTATAACGGGGGAAAGGAGGGGGGGGACGGGACGGGACTAGGGAGATATCATGGAGCGTATGAATCAGGCAGCTTTAAAATGTGCATATATCTGAGCGATTATAGTTCCCAGCACAAATCAGTATTGTAGGGTTTACTAGACAATAGAATTTAGCGGCTACCTCTACCGAAAATGCATGGATTACTCCTGACGCTAAACAATACATGACATTTTCTTTGTAATGCGTATTTAATGTGTGCACACTCACCCAATTTCTTAATGAAAGCACAAATCCCTTAGAATGATGCTGTTTTTCATGATGTTTACTATTGTAAAATGAGGCTATGCTTAGTGATATAATATGAAATGTTTTCAAATGGGGAGAAGGAAATACAAACACCGCAAAAGCTCAACTATCCAACCTTGGTCCCATCACTTTTTGCGAAGTCCTACATTTTTAAATTCAAGGATATGTAAATATTTCTGTCATGAGGCTATATCAACACATTTATTGTAGCCACTGAAGTTACATCCCCAAGTGTTCAGCTGTCTATTAAAAGAGGCACTTCATATTTTAGAATCTTTCATGCAGTGCATATCTATTTCAGGAATATCAACCTGAAAATGGGGATAACATTGATTCAGGTAAGACGCGGTTAATATAATAGTGACACAATTACTTTTGTATATAATAAATAATCCATCAGTAGTATTTTAACCTTGGTTATGAGTTATGAAATCGGTGTATGGGCCAATTAGCTACATAGGTTTTGGTTTTTTTTTTAAACCAAGACGCTATAAACACCGGTTTTAAATGTCCTAATTAGTAACTTGCTCATTAATTAACTTTCTGATTAATTGTGTAGCAATCTAATTTGTAGATGAGGCACTTAAACAATGATACCTTGTAACTCTTTCATCTGTCTTTAAAAAATCATCCGGAAGATGCAGTTTTGCATCTAGTTGGTCTCCCGGATTCAAATGCACTGTTGTGGAGAAGGCGGGACGAGATCTGGGTGACACTATTTAAAGTTTTCTCTTTCTCGGTGGGCCGGTGCAGCTCTAAGAAATACTCATTAACGAGGGCTAAAGCACCCATCTGAGAACTGGAATATACACATTTAATATACCCTGACAATGAGATGCGCCTTGTTTTCTTTTGTCATCCCAACTCCACCGGGGATGGTAGGTTACCATAGAATTTGCGTTCAAAATAGTTCTGTCCCTCCCGCCTCTGCTATTCTTCTTATAATAGCATATGATCTAGAAGGGATGATTTAATACCCGGGACAACAGGGGAATGGTGGGACTACATTTAAATCACAGCCTGCCTGGCATTGTAATATCCCAGGGCTTTCCTATTAGCATCAGAAAGCACGACAGTGTCACTGCTTTGCCATGTTTTCCACCAGCGCTATTGTGGCCCGGGATTGTCTCCGGTCCCATCCTGCAAAAGCCTTTAGCCCTTATGGCAGATCATTCTCTAAGTGAATAGAGATGAAGGCAGGGATATTAAGTGACTCTATAAAACATCCCGGACACAATTGTGTGATTGATGGAGGACAAAGTGGGAACAGCAGGACACAGAATCCTGGGAGAAGCAGCCCTGTCAAGGCGAGAAGCCCATCTCTGGAAACAGCTTCTCCTGGTGGAGTTTGCAGTCTATTTGTATGAGTAATCAGCTGAGCCCCCTCTCTGTCAGCCGTGTTTACTCACTGATTTTCTCAACAAGACAACCATTGACACTGGATGGATGGGGCTAATCTGGCGCAGAACTGGCGGCTTTGCAGAGGCTACAGGTCGAAAATAGAGCGCCGTGCCAGCTTCACCTCGCCTAATCTAGCGGCTAATATTTATTAGAGCCAATTTAGACCGCTGCTCTCGCAAAGAGCAAGGAAAGGCCTGGGTGCAATTAATAACATGAGCAACAACAATAGCCAATCAGCCACACAAAAAATACCAGGGATGGGGGAGGAGGGTTGAAATCGACAACCCGAAACTGCATCTCAGCGCCCCCAAAGAAATCTGCGGGTTCCCTCCCCTTTCCCTGCCGCTCTGGGTGTCAAACCAGCTCTGGGGAGCCACGGCTGCTAATAAGCCCGGTATTTAGCAAGGCAGATGTGTCGCTTCCATCAGCCGTCCACACAACCT
>NC_134716.1:86045000-86110000 GCF_049634645.1 Pelodiscus sinensis | reverse complement strand
GGCTGTCTCAACTCCTCCTATGGAAAGTCCACAAGAGTAGAAAAGATATGTGGGACAGGACATTTGTGGAATTCCTGACTCATTGTCTCCTCTAAAGGAGAGGGTTTGGGGGCAGGGCATGCTGCCTTCCTGATCAGTTGATGTCCTAGCTCCATAAGACAATTCAGGGTCTATCAGAGCATCTACGCTGAGAACTAGTTCTCTTGACCTACTCCTAGTCTACCCCTGAAACTATGCTGCCATTATCTACCATTCACCTTTGTACTTTATTTTTACTTCCCCAATCCCTCCCATTTCCTCTGCTTCCCATCTACCAGAAATAAGGTTTCTACATGAAATTGAGATTTTTATCATGGATTTACATTGATACCACTTAGATGTCTTCCTCTGTCTAAATCTTGTCCAACTCACAACCTCTCACTAATGCATGTTAGATGGTAACTGCACACCAACGCTCAAAAGGGGGACAGCTAATGTACTTTGGTTATCCTTCCCACCTCTGAGATTCTGAGTACACTGGAGAGGAATATTGCACCCTCTACTCACCATGCAGTGGAGGAAATCAATAACCAAAAGGCTTTTTTGTGCTGCAAAAGGTGGTTTTTGTGCTACCATATAAAGAGAACAGTGACCAGTTGTTCTCCATGGTCCTGAAGGCAGGGCAAGTAGTAATGGGCTTAATCTACAAGAGAGATTTAGGTTAGCTATTGGGGGGGATCTTTTTAACAATTAGGATGGTTAAGATCTGGAATAGGCTTCCAGGAGAGATTGTGGAATCTTCATTATTGGAAGTGTTACACTTTGGTTCTGTGATGGGATCCTCAACGGTTAAAGCTGACTACCCAGTGAAAACTACTGGATGATGGTGAAACAAATTATTTTTATTAAGTGGAATGATTTTTTTAAAATCAAAACAATTAGCAAATAGTTTTTTAAACTAGCAATTGCCCAATGCTTTTACAGGGTAGAAAACCCTAAACTTAGCTGTACTTAACTAATTACAAACTTCTTTGATTACAGTTCAACTATACCAAATCACTGTCTCTAATTTGCTTAAGGCAGTGCAGCATGCAAACGAAAAATACAAAAACAAAGCCAATATAATGATAAAAACTCCATCCAAAGCCAGCCCCTCTATGGTTATTTTAGGGCAGCTGGTGGAGTTAGTCATAAATCTACTTTTACAACTTAACAACTCCTGGGCTTCTATTTCTAACACTACTATACAACACAAGATTATACAATTTACACAGTGTGGTTAACAGAACTTAATTTCACTGTGTAATTCTGTAAAGTGTATCTAACACAATTTAACTATTAAACCAATAACTAATACATTTAAGTAATACTTACAAATCCAGCAACGATAACACCACAAAGACACACTAACTCGGAGCATGCTCAGGACTTGTGCACCACTATATTTGACTCGAAGGGGGGGGGGGGGGGGGAGGCAGCCTCAGGGTGATCAATCCTTTAGCTGGGCAAAAAAAAAAAAAAAAGACACGTGCCCTCAATACACGGAACCTCCGTCGAACAAAAGGGTTGAGGGTCTTTTATACCAAAATTCGATGTCTAATGCCATGCTAGGGTCTGCATTTGGCAGGGCCTGATAGGCTAGTGATGAGGTAGTAGTTTTTGTGATGTATGCATGATCCCCTCGTGGACAGGACTAGATGGGGCCTGGTTAATGTGAGACAGTTGTGTTTTATTACCTTATGTTTTCTTTTTCTCTTGCCTCTAGACTGGTCAAGCTATGGTCAAACGAGACTTATCTGTAACTGCAGCTAGGCGCTATCTAGTCATGCTCACCTCCCTGTTTTCTGGTGCCTGTGAGTCTCAGGATGCCTGTAAGGTCAAATGCCGTTCACAGAAAACTGCATTGTGCTTCCCATGCTCCTCTGAGTATCTCAGAGTCTGGGTTTTCTGTGAGGGGCCTTGTGTGGCAGCATGGGCTATACGCGAAGGCCATGGTCAGAAAAAGCCTGCTTTACAACAGGAAGTTTTAAAAAAACCTGTTGGACAAACATCTGTCTGATCTAGGTTCGCTTGAACCTATCACAACACAGGAGGCTGGATTGATGATTTCTTGAGGTTCCTTCCTGCCCTACATCACACCTCTAATTCTTTTGCAGCCATATCTGTTGGCCCAAGTAATCTTTTTGAAAAGCAACTAAGCACCTTTGCAAATGTTACCTCCTTTTATGTACAATGTCATCTAGCAACATACATTTGGGCAGAAAGCTTTAAAAAAAAGGTTAAGCTCCTTTTAATTTAAAACGTTACTTTCCTCAATCAAATGTTTGTCAAAGTGTATAATACATATTCCTGCAGATGAATGGACTTCTGATAATCCCCCTTCTCCTCTTGAAACCTATTTCTGAAGTGTTGGGGCCTTGTAATCCTTGGATTACCATGTCACTAATCCTCTCCATTGTAGAGAATCAGCAGTTTTTACATCTATATTGATCTCACAGTATGACCTGAATTCAATAGGAGCCACACGCATGCATCTAGCAACAGACTTTGCCCTCAGTAAGTAAGTGTTTCTCTATTATAATACAATAGCCACCATGTTGTATGAACTATTTGACTAGATTGTATTACTATAATTTTTTATTGCTAAGCAATTAAACAACAACTTTACAACAATTCAAAACTCTGTAGTATTCTATTAGTCAGAACATATATAATGGCATCATAAGCACCCAACAATTCCATTGTTTCATTTATACCAGCATCTCTGTAACAATAAAACTAGAAATCATGTGTGCCTAACTCAACAAATTAAAGTCAGTAGCCCCAAAGAATTTAGCACTGGATTTTAACTTGAATGTAAAAATGTTTTTTCTGGCATGAAACTTGGACTGCAGGGTCTCCTCAGGGAAATGAGGATCTGGGATTTTCCATGGGCCTTACTGGAGTTAGGTGCCCAACTGCCAGTTTGTTTAAGTGGAGGCTGGAGACAAACTTCTACTAAGTCCCTTCAGAAAATTCATTCCTATATTTTTGTTGTGGATTGAATGTTTTTAATCATTGAAAAGAATCACATTGATGAAAATCATTTTATATTCTCATATCTCAACTTAGAAAATGTGTATTGAACTAATTGAAATTAATTGTAAATAAATAAATATTAGACATTTAGGCCGAGATCTGTAAAGTCTTTTAAGCACTTAGCTCCTATTAATTTAAATGAAAGTAAGGAGTCTAAATATCTCTGTAAATCTGGCCCAAATGCTTTTTGAACAGACTTCTACTCTGCTTACTCTAAATGGCTACGTCTACACTGGCCCCTTTTCCGGAAGGGGCATGTAAATTTCACTAGTCGTCGTAGGGAAATCCGCGGGGGATTTAAATATCCCCCGCGGCATTTAAATAAAAATGTCCGCCGCTTTTTTCCGGCTTTTAAAAAAGCCGGAAAACAGCGTCTAGACTGGCCCCGATCCTCCGGAAAAAGCGCCCTTTTCCGGAGGGTCTTATACTTCATTCAAAGTAAGAATAAGACCCTCCGGAAAAGGGCGCTTTTTCCGGAGGATCGGGGCCAGTCTAGACGCTCTTTTCCGGCTTTTTTAAAAGCCGGAAAAAAGCGGCGGACATTTTTATTTAAATGCCGCGGGGGATATTTAAATCCCCCGCGGATTTCCCTACGACGACTAGTGAAATTTACATGCCCCTTCCGGAAAAGGGGCCAGTGTAGACGTAGCCAATGTGTTTATACTTCTACACAATAGTATGTACGCACTCTTGTAATCTAATGAATGAATTTACATTTTAAGAAATGTCAATATTTAAACAGTCAAATAATTGACTTGCAATAATTATAATACAAACAAAGAGTTAATTAAAAACTATGTGCAAATAGTATTCTGTCAATCTAACTTTCAGTTAAGGCTAAGGTCAATCTTTAACTCTTCCTCATTTGTCTACACCTATTGCACATGGAGACAGATTTTTCACTCCTGTTGTACGTCTGTGAAATTAGAATGCAATCCAAAGTATCTGAAAAATTGCTTGCTTAAATATATGCGTGTCATAGTCAGGCATAAAGGAAAAGTTACAAGGTAAACAGCTAAATTCTGTTGTCATTTATACTTGTGTAAATCCCTAGTAATGTTATTGGAAAAAAAATTATACTTCAGTCTTCAGAAATTTGTTTGATTTAGGTTAGTTCCTCTGGGCCTGAGTCCAAATTCACTCTTGTAAAACTGTAGTAAGTAATTGAAGTGAATAATTTATTCCAGATTTGCATATATGAAGAACAGCAGAATCAGGCCCCAAACTGTAGACTTAACACTAAGTTCTCTTGTTTAAAACCAGACCATTACATTATTTTAATAATGATGGGATAGAAAATAGACACCTCCTATGTACCATTCATTGAAGAATTTTAGAACATTTAACTTTGTTTTGTGAATCTTTCTGTACTTGAAAGGAAACAGAGTATCTGTCCACTATGCACAGGCAGGCAGACAGGCAATCAATCAATGATCACACATCTCAGTTCCAGCTGAGCTCCTACTTACAATAAATAGAAGCCTGTTACAATAACCTCAGTCACTTCCATACAAGTAGGACTAAGGTATCTGGCATCAGCATAGACCTGAAAAAAAAAAAAAAAAAAAATGACTGACCAAATTACATTGTAATATTTGACCAATAAACATAGGTGCAGTGGGATCTCCTCTGGTTTAAATATGTATATATTCTAAAAATTGTATATATTATTAATTAAAATATGTATAACTTTTAGAATTTCTTTTAAATATTATATAGTAATTCATACATAGGAAGACTATTTCTAGTTGAGTTTTCTAGTTTAATTCTAGAACTGATATTAATAAATATTTGAATGCCTTAGAAAGTCCTTTTCATTTCCAGAATAGTGTGCTGGAATGAAGTAATATAGAAAAAGCGAGAAATTCAGAATCTGAAATGTTGACAAAGCCTGAATAAATATAACTGATACATTATGTTAACATTCAATTCCTGAAAAAGGAAAATATATCCTTCAAAATGAGATTTGTATTTGAAAAATGAAACATTGCAGTTTCCCAGAGGATAAAGGGCAAAACCAACCCCTCTGGGTTATGTGACACAATGCCACTGAAGTCAGCAAGGTTGCATCAGTGTTTTCTATCAGAGAAAAATCCTAAGAAATATTTTAATCAAATGCTTATCTCACATACCAAATACTGCCTACTTTTTAGACATGGCTTAAGAACACATAGGACCTGATTCTCATTTCACATACATTGATGTGAACTAGATCTCAGTTCATTGAAGTCAGTGGTATTACACCAGGGTGAAATCCTAGCTCCATAGAAGTCAATGGGAACTTTACGGTTAACTTCAGCTGAACTAACATTTCACACCTTATGTAAGAATGGAATCAAGCTCAAAGGCCCCAATGTAAAGCAGCAAATAAGTATTATGGCATTACCTGATCCGGCTGAAGACACTGAATTTTGTCACCACTTCAATCGGAGCAGGAGCAGACCCCTGCTTTTAAAATTCAAGAATGGCATCATTGCCTAAGTCATGAGTTTGTTGCAGTGTTCTTCAAATTCAGAATACCCACTTGTGTGAGAGTTTTAATCACCTATATAGTTGTATAGCTATATAGGAAAAGAAATACTGTTCTTAAAATTCTCACTGGATATTTAAGTCTTAAAGCAATATGTGCTTTAAGAGCCTGATTCTGCTCCAATTTAAAAGATTGGGAAATTTGCCATTGACTTCAATGGGAGTAGGATGAGGTTTTAAAAGAATAGTAAATCCTGAAATGGCAAACTTCTAGCCTAATTACTTATGTACAGTTATTTCCAAAACATTTATTTAAATTAATCAGCTTCCAGCTAGGATGTCTTTAAAGAAACCTTAATAAGAAATCATCACAAGATTTATCAATCTTGGAAATGTAAAATCATTAGTGTAAATTGTTGAAAATTGCTGGATAGGTGTGGCATGCCATTGAATTTAAAGAACTAGAACAAAATAAGATGACAGGAAAGGTAGAAAGGTCATCACTACACATTGTTACAGGGGATTCGAGTAGCAAAACTGGATGTAACAGTATATCTAAAGTTCCATTATACTTCCTGCTTTAAGAAGACAGTTTCATAATCTGGTTTTAACAAAGTGTAAAGGGGGTAACATTTGGTACATGCAAATTGTTGGTGAAAATTTTTGGACAATATTTTTAAAACAATTTCACTATTTCCAAATTCAGAAAGGGATTGCAGGTACAAAAATGTCTGTGTTGAGACAAAGATCAGGATCTATCAAAACTTGTCTACTATCAGTATTGTTATATGGGTCAGACACCTGGACTCTTATTGGCAGACTTGGAGAGGCTAGAGGCAGTCAAAATGCATTGTCAGCACCAAATCCTGGGCAGAAAGTGCTTTGACTTTGTGCAAAATGTCATTATCTTTCAGAGATCTGGCCTTGCTCCAGCTGGTGGCTGTATTCAAAAGCAGCAGTACATGCTCTTTGGCCATATTGTCAGAATAGACAAAAGGACCTTAGCACTCTCCATCAATGCACACAGGAGTGCATGCCTTGATCCTGCAGGACACCACCGTCTGGGGCTCCCCCCCCCCCCCCCCAAGATTTGTGGCTGTTCAGGATTGAGCCAGCTCTGGGAACTTCAATACATGATACCTGATACGATGCCATTAACTGTGAACATTCATGATGGCACAATGGTCCTACTAGACTATGCATGTTTGATTATGATGATTTGACAGGCCTTAATCTTAATGCTGTCAGGAAGGCAGAGAAGGTAAATTAAATAGTATTACATCTGTATTACAGATGGGAAAATGAAATGCCGAAGACCACAATCTAGTTGCTGAGCTGGGGTTAGAAAATAGCCGCTCTTAGTCCCATGCTCAAGCCATGAGACAAGAATACCTCAAGATCTAGTATGTCTTTGTGAAGGAATCAGCCAATGTAAAATTTAATGATGATTTTGCAGGAACCCAGCCATGGGAATGTGCATTTTTTAAGAGTGAAGATAGGAAAGGAGTTAATGACTGGGTCTTGGCTTGAAGGTGTGCAGAAATGTCCTCTTTACTTCACACTTGGTTTGTGATGGACTTTGTAACTGAAAATACTTTACTACAAAGGAAATTGTGAAAGAAAGAGAAGATAGCTTTTATGCTGCTATTAGGTTAGTTTTGGAAGTCTCAGGAGCAAGAATCTCAGAATGAATGTTTTGAATGAAGAGGAGGAAAGCACTATTAGAAACTATTTACATAAGTCAAATAACAAATGTATTTTGCTGCAATGTGGGGGGTTGATCAATATATTATTATAAACATAAAAATGTCTGTCTTAGTTCTTCCTAAATGATCAACTGCTGTGATTCCTGCATGTGAAAATCCCATTTACTTTAATAGGAAGGGGGACCTTCAAAGGGGATTTGGAGAAAGAAATTATATCTTTATTTTAAATGACAGTTGGGACTGAGCATAATGAAGTACTAATGTTGCTTGTTAATGGGAATTTGTGAATGAGGAATAAATACAGGATTGGGCCCATATATAGCTCTCTGGTTATGACATTTGTTTCAAACAAGTGCCTCATTCTCACTGTTCAGTAAAGATTTAGCTTCTTAGGCCCTAATCCAGCAATTGACTGTGGGGGAAGGGAAGATTTACATAAGATTCAGAGGTACTCCACATCAGTGCAGGAGTCTGTCCTTGCACAACCACTTGGAGGATTGGAGTTGGAGTCATTATTTACCAGCAAGAACAGAATATGTTTTGCCATCTGTAAGCAGTTTCTGATAGCAATTTTATCTTTTGTTCAAAACCAATGGCTTTTATAATCAAGAAGAAAGAGAAACATCTGTAACTTTAGTTGATGATGCCAAGGTTACGTTGTTATTTAAATTGAAGTAGGAACACATTTCTCCCCAATACCACATAACTCCTCCTTCCCATTAATCATAACAAGCTGCCTGAAAAACCAACCTAAGATACAAGTTTCACAAGACGTTGAGGGGGTTAGGTGTCATTTTTTTTAAATACTTCTTTATTTTAAATTTCTTAGTTTTCACATTACACATAGTAAGTAAGCCATGAGAATATGGAAAAATAACACAGCACCAGCAACAAACCATAATCCATTCAGGAATTCCCAATACAGTATAATCAGGCCCAATTCATGAATCAGATGCTAACAAATCATCTGGCTGGCTTAAAAATCATGAGGTTTTAAAGAATAATAATTTTAAAAAGATTTGTGACCTCTTTTGATTCGCTTTACCATTGTGGGAATCCACATAACCTCCATTTTCATGCAATCATCTCAGGGTCAAAATGTAACCTTAATACATACATAAAAACATGGCCTCCCTGTTCATTTACTTGTACAAAACTGCACTTACCCTCTCCTATTCCCTGATATGGTATGGGGAGGTGCCATTCTATCCTTTTCTCACTCCCTTCCCAACTAGAAAGAGCATACAAGCCATCCACTCATTCTTCTATGATTCCACACTACTTGCCTCCTATATTTTACTCTTGAAGTATAAATAAATAAAAAGTTTTCCAAACATTTTAAAATTCTGCAAAATTCTGCATAATTTATTTTTCAAAATAATATAATGTAATCATGCCAGTTTCAGTTTTGGTAATATATTTCAAAATACCTGTCAGTAAGTATGTCTAACAATATAGACATCAAAAAAGATTCTCCCAGGACTAAAGAGTTAAAGAAACTCCTACAACAATCCACTTCCTGTTTCTCTGTTAGCTTTTGTTAGGCACCTCAGTCTAGATGTGTCACGCATGCCACATCTTAGGGAGAAACTCTGCTCCTTGGTCTCAGATGCCCTTGCACCTTCCTCCCCCAGAGCCCAGGGAGTCAGAGAGAGAAACAGTCTGGAGCTGGGTCCTAGGCTTGTATGTAGTTTCCTGCACACTACCTTCTCGCTTCAGGACTTTCAGGGAACTGCAGCTTCCCAGAACCCTTCAGGTCCTCTTTCCTCTCCTCTGGGCAGTGTCCTGTATTTGTCAGCTGAAGAGCCAGTCTCATCTGGCTTCAGCAACCCCCTATTTATAGCCAGCAGTTCTGCAGCACCAATTCTGCAGAGAAAGCTGACATTCTACACAGAACATTAATTCTGTGCAAATTCTGCTTTGTGCAGTGGTGCTGAATCCCCCCTGCAGTAATATTTCTTTCCAGTCACTTATCCATCATGTTCTTCCTCTCTGCCATACCACACTCCTATCAGCTCTTCTGCTAGCTCCTCTCCCCCCATTCTTGTTAATCCTCATTATTTCTTGTCCTGATTCTTCCTCCCAGCTTTCCTGTAGATTCATTCCCTGTTGTTCTTCAGTCTCCTATCTCCAGCCTATTGTTCCCATAGGCTATGTCTACATAGTTATTCTGAAATAACACTGCTAACGTTATTCTGTAATAACATAGTCCGTGTCTACAGAGCAAGCAGTTATTTCGACATAATGTTGAAATAATGTCAAGCTAGAAGACTTCTTATGTTGGCTCTTGTAACCCTCATTGTACAAGGAGTGGAGGAAGTTGGACTTCCTGCTGTGTAGACCACACCAAAAGCTAACATAACCCATTTTGACTTAAGCTATGCAATTGACGTAGCTCAGGTTGCGTAGCTTATTTTGGCTTTAGCTCTGTTGTGTAGATGTACCCATAGTGTGCATGGGGTTCCCAACATCCCTAGACTATCCTGTCTTCACCTCCTGTTAGCCGGTGGCCGGGATAATGAGTGGTCTGTGAGCCCTATCACACCCGAGTCTTTAACTGCTAGGACAAAGTCCCTTCACAGCGGGCAGCCAGGGAGGCTAATGAGTGTCCCAAGAGCCAGCTCCGTGGAGGCAGCATGACTCAACGCTCAGCTCTTACAGAGTTTACCCCTGACCGCGGCAAGATAGCAAAACCGGCTATGGTTCTTTTGATTGTGTTCAGTTCTGTTACTGCAACAGGAGGAGTCAGGTTAAGACTTAACAGTTACTACTTTATTGTTACAAGGCAAGCTTAGCTGTTAAATGTTACTGCTGTGTTACAGATAACAGTCACTACAAAGACAAGACAGAAATACAATGAGTCACTTAATGGTACCATGGAACCCTTTGGTTCTCTGAGCTCTTATTGAATGCATGCAGAACAGACACCTAGCAGACCAGGGCCTGATGAAATGCATCCTAGAATACTCAAGGAGCTGATAGCTAGAGGCGCAGATACCACCTCTAGCTATCATCTTTGGAAAATGATGGGAGACAGGAGAGATACCAGAAGACTGCAAAAGGGCAAATATAGTGCCCATTTATAAAAAGGGAAATAAGAACAACCCAGGAAACTACAGACCAGTTAGTGTAACTTCTGTGCCAGGGAAGATAATGGAGCAAGTAATTAAGGAAATCTGTAAACACTTGGAAGGTGGCAAGGTGATAGGGAACAGCCAGCATGGATTTGTAAAGAACAAATCATGTCAAACCAATCTGATAGCTTTTTGATAGGATAACAAGTCTTGTGGATAAGGGAAAAGTGGTGGATGTGGTATACCTAGACTTTAGTAAGGCGTTTGATATGGTCTTGCATGATATTCTTATCAATAAACTAGGCAAATAGAACTGAGATGGGGCTACTATAAGGTGGGTGCATAACTGGCTGGAGAGTAGTTATACTCAGAGTAGTTATTAATGGTTCACAATCCTGCTGGAAAGGTATAACAAGTGGGGTTCCGCAGGGGTCTGTTTTGGGACCGGCTCTGTTCAATATCTTCATCAACAATTTAGATATTAGCATAAAAAGTACGCTTATTAAGTTTGCAGATACTACTAAGCTGGGAGGGGTTGCGACTGCTCTGGAGGATAGGGTCATAATTCAAAATGATCTGAACAAATTGGAGAAATGGTCTGAGGTAAACAGGATGAAGTTTAATAAAGACAAATGTAAAGTGCTCCACTTATGAAGGAACAATCAGTTTCACACAGAGAATGGGAAGCAACTGTCTAGGAAGGAGTACGGCAGAAAGGGATCTAGGGGTTATAGTGGACCACAAGCTGAATGAGTCAGCAGTGTGATGCTGTAGCAAAAAAAGCAAACATGATTCTGGGATGCATTAACAAGTGTGTTTTGAGCAAGACACGAGAAGTTCTTCTTCCGCTCTACTCTGCGCTGGCTAGGCCTCAGTTGGAATATTGTGTCCAGTTCTGGGCACCGCATTTCAAGAAAGATGGAGATATTGGAGAGGGTCCAGAGAAGAGCAACAAGAATGATTAAAGGTCTAGAGAACATGACCTATGAAGGAAGGCTGAAAGAATTGGGTTTGTTTAGTTTAGAAAAGAGAAGACTTAGAGGGGACATGATAGCCGTTTTCAGGTATCTAAAAGGGTGTCATAAGGAAGAGGGAGAAAACGTGTTCATCTTGGCCTCCGAGGATAGAACAAGAAGGAATGGTCTTAAACTGCAGCAACGTAGGTTTAGGTTGGACATTAGGAAAAAGTTCCTAACTGTCAGGGTAGACAAACAGTGGAATAAATTGCCCAGGGAGGTTGTGGAATCCACATCTCTGGAGATATTTAAGAGTAGATTAGATAAACATCTATTAGGGATGGTCTAGACAGTATTTGGTCCTGCCATTAGGGCAGGGGACTGGACTCTATGAGCTCTCGAGGTCCCTTCCAGTCCTGGTATTCTACGATTCTATATTCTCACCCCTGCGACCCTTACTCCAGCGAAGCCAGTGTTTCTCTCAATCCCAATGGGAAGCAGTCGGTGTGAGACGAAGGTGTCCCTAAAGTCTCGGGGGTCCAGGATCGCCTGACCAGCAGGTATATGGTTGGATCGCCAATTAGAGTGGGGCACACTTTATACCCCTGTGGTCATGTAGCCGCTTCTCTTATCAAAATGCCAGTTAAATTGGAACAGCTTTGTGATGCCCGTTCCCACGGGGGGTTGCCAAAGCTTAATTTGCACCTGTGAGGTGGAGGTAACTAAATCATTAGGGCCGGACATTCTTTTCTTGATGGGGCGGCAGATTCCTCTTCTGGGATGGTGTGTAGGTGTATCAATTACAGGTACCAGCCAAGGGCAGCCCGAGGCCCCAATCGTCTGCTGGCCCAAATACCACTGTTATCTGGTTTCTGTCTAGCATCCAGGGCCATAGTTATTCCAGCACCTCTAGAGGCCCTGGAGCCTTGAAGACAGAGTTTCGTTCCCACAGATTCTCCCTCCCAAGGATTTTGGAGAGAGGAGGGGAGATGGAGGGGGGGGGGGGGGTTCTGTCTGGCTACATCCCCATCAGAAAAAGTGGTAGATCACATCCATCTTTGTTGGGCAGCCCCATTTTCACTTGCAGAGGACAAGTAAACAATAAAGGCCATAGTGGCCATTTTTCTGAAGTAAGCCTGTGGTTTCAGTTTCTTTGATAGTGGGGGGGGGAATGGCGGCCATTTTGGATAAGGATAAAACTTTACAACGGAAATGGGAAATTCACAAAAATTCTTAAATGAAACCAAAAATATTGCGAATCTTGTGATGAAATTGTGAGTTGGCAATGCTGCAAGACAAGAAACCTAGGGTGTGTCTAAACTACATGGCTCCGTTGATGGAGCCATGTAGATTATGCTGATCGGTAGAGGGAAATGAAGCCAGGATTTAAATAGTCATGGCTTCATTTAAATTTAAATGGCTGCCACGCTCTGCCGACCAGCTGATGATCAGCTGTTTGTCGGCAGATCGGGGCAGTCTGGATGTGCCGCTGTTGACAAGGAAGCCTTTGTCGACTGGCGCAGGTATGCCTCGTGAAACAAGGTTTACCTGCGCTGGTCAACAAAGGCTTCCTTGTCGACAGCGGCGCGTCCAGACTGCCCCGATCTGCTGACAAACAGCTGATCAGCAGCTGGTCGGCAGAGCGCGGCAGCCATTTAAATTTAAATGAAGCCGCGACTATTTAAATCCCGGCTTCATTTCCCATCGACGGAGCCATGTAGTTTAGACCCCTAGTCTATTCTGCCAAACCTTTACTCATGCAGTAGTTATGTGGGCAAGGGTTTATATGTTCAAGTTGGTAACCAGCTACAGTTTAAGGACAGGTATTGTAACTTCCAGTACATTGATTATGAAAGGAAAAAATAATGTGTACATGCCTAAAATCTCACTTTCTACATTAGCAAGGAATTTTATTGCATTATGGTTCTCAGCGACAAACACAAATGGGAAAAAAATCCATCTGTATATGATACAGCTATAGCTAATTGGTGTGGGTGAGAAGTTCACCCTAGTGCAGCAGACCTATGTGAGGACGTCTGCACCACTACATGCCCAATGTGGGTTGTAAAGGGGGCGGGCTGTCCTGAGGAAAAACAATGGAGGTTTCTGTTCTACTATAGACCAAATAGAGCTGTCTGTTTTCCCATCACATAGACCCTGAAACAAAACTGACTGAAATCAGTGGAAAAACTAGATCAGGCCTATATTTGGCAGTGATGTCAGGTCAGGGCAAACCAGTAGGATTCAGTTGCTCTAACCATTTGTGCAAATGACATAGAGAGACTTCTACTGCTATTTCAATACACAGGGTGGAGTAGCAGCTGTGTAGGACTATACTGCATCACATGACCTGTCCCCAGGTTGGCAGGTGGGTTTTGCCTCCCCAAGCCCACTTCCATGCTGCACTTGCATAAATCACAAATACCTTCACCCCTCATGCATTAGACAAAGAATAAACGAAACACAGATTAACAGAATGCATACCATTTGTTATGAGCAATGTCTATGCTGTTGTATTCTCAGCCATGAGAGGGGTCTAAAACAGTTAAGTAAAAGACTAGGTTCTATATTGTATCTGCTATAGAAGAAAAAATACATGTGTATGAACACAAGCTGTTTGCTAGATTGTGGACTTAGAATACTGACAGGAGTGTCACAAATCAACATGATATCCCTGAGTATTAGTTTTTCCATTTTTATCTGTGATTTAACTGAATAACATCGAGCCAGAGAGATCTTTCCTTCAAATCAACATACTCTGACATGCAACTTACCTCATTTCAGGAATGGACTAATATAATGCTTGTGAAATCTATCCAGAAGTCCCTTTTCTCATGGGCTCGTCTAGACTATGCTGAAGATTCGAAAGAGAAAATGCAAATTCTGGGGAATTTGCATATCTTCTTCCGATCTCACTTTTGAAAGCAGAGCTTTCAAAAGTGAAAGTAGTCAGGATGCGGTTTTTTTGGCAACCTCCCCCTTTTTCAAAAGCCGCGTAAACCTCATTTTTTGAGGAAGAGTGACTTTTTGAAAAAGGGGGGGTTGCCAAAAAAAATTGCGTCCCAACAATTTTCATTTTTGAAAGTGAGATCAGAATTTGCATATCCTCTTTCGAAACTTCTTTGTAGTCTAGACACAGCCAATAGCTACGTTTAGACTGGCATGATTTTCCGCAAATGCTTTTAACGGAAAAGAGCGTCTAGATTGGCATGGACGCTTTTCCGCAAAAGCACTTTTTGCGGAAAAGCGTCCGTGCCAATCTAGACGTGCTTTTCTGCAAAAAAGCCCCGATCGCCATTTTCACGATCGGGGCTTTTTTTGTGCAAAACAAATCTGAGCTGTCTACACAGGCCCTTTTGCGCAAAAGCTTTGTGCAAAAGGACTTTTGCTCGAACGGGAGCAGCATAGTATTTCTGCAAGAAGCACTGATTTCAGACAGTAGGAAGTCAATGTTCTTGCAGAAATTCAAGCAGCCAGTCTAGACAGAGTCAGTGAAAATCTGCAGTTCTGTTTGGATAACCTGAAATCCCTTTTTTGGGTTCTGACATTGTAGGGACAGAGGATATGTAGATATGTTTAACTGTATTTTTTAGTAGGTGGCAGAATAAGAATCGATTTTTTGCTATGATCCAGATTTTACTCAGACCTCTTAGCTGCATACATATCCTAATTTTCAGTTCCACCAGGTACATCTGATTGGATTTTTAGGGACAAATTCTAAAACAAAATGAGGGGACTATTACCTTAAGTTATTTTATTAAAATATTTCATTTTTTTTAACACTAGCTCAAACAGGCTATTTGTATTCATTAAGGAACTAAAATCTAGGAACAATGTAGGCTTCTCTCATTGTTCTCTTTTTGTTTTGGTTCTGGCATCTCTACAACAGTGAACACCAAACTCTGGCAGGCATGGGGTGTATAGAGGTATGTTTGGGGGGGGGGCATATAGTGGGGCCCTGGCCAGTGCCCATGGGGTGCAGGAAGGAAGTGTCACCCAGACCTGCTCTGCCCTTCTCCCCAGCTGCAGGTCCAATCTGTCCCCAGCCCCAGCTCCACTCTACCTTTGGCCCAGCCACAGCCCAGCACTGTGCTCATTCCCTTTCCACTCCATGCCAGCTCTGTCTCCCCCATCCCAACTCCAGCTCCTCCCCCATCCCAAGTTCTGACCCCAGCTCCTCCTTCACCCAATCTCCTCTGCTGAGCCAACTGTGCAGTAATGAGGGGAAGGGAGGAGGATGGACAGATTACATTACTGGTATGGAAAGGAGCACAAGATGACAAATTTGGCTACCACTGCTGGAATCTTGCAACCATTGTAATGGAATCTAATATTTCTGAAGTTTCTACTGGAAGTAATTAGAGGAATTCTTATATGCAACCAATGTTCATTTTTTTAAATCTCCACTATATACCATAGGCCAGGTCCACTCAGGTCTAATACCAGTATAAACCCTAGCAGAGGTCCTTAGTTATTGACAATCCACTGAAGATATGGCAGAGGAAGAGCACAGTGGTTGCTACCGTAGCTATGGAAGATAGGGTCATAGAGGCCTCAAAACTTGGGCACTGTTGATTAGAAAGGGGGTTTAGTCTCAATGACTGTAGAAAATGTTGATTCAATACTGTCACTGACTACTGCTAGCTAATATCCACTACTGCAGTGGATGTTAGACCTCACTTGCCTCTTTTGCAGATATCCTGAAGAAGAGCACTTGTAATATCACCCCACGGGAGGGCAAGTGATGGCTGTACTCTGGGCTGCAGGGAAGTAACTGACACATCTCTGGATCAGCTTTCTGAATTTGTGTCTAGCTTTGCTAAAAAATTAAATAATTGATTCTCCTCATTTATAATTATCCATAGTTTGGCCTCTGTCTAGAATCTGCCCCACAATCCTTCCTTTCTGCCCAATGGGGGACTTAGAATCATAGAGCTGGAAGAGACCTCAGGAGGTCAAGTCCAGCCCCCTGGCCAAGGCAGGACCAATCCCAACTAAATCAACCCAGCCAGGGCTTTGTCAAGCTGAGACTTAAAAAATCTCTAAGGATGGAGATTCCACCACCTCGCTAGGTAACCCATTCCAGTGCTTCACCATCCTCCTAGTTAAATCGTTTTTCCTAATATGCAATCTAGACCTCTCCCACTGTAATTTGAGACCATTGCTCCTTGTTTTGCTATCCATCAGTACTGTGAACAGCCTTTCTTCATCCTCTTTGGAACTTCCCTTCAGGAAGTTGAAGGCTGCTATCAAATCCCCCCTCACTCTTCTCTTCTGCAGACTAAACAAACCCAAATCCCTCAGTCTCTCCTTATAGGTCATGCGCTCCCTTATGTGGATTGCTAAGAATCTGACATATCTAAGTATCTAGATCAATACTGTATTGGAAGATATGGCTAAGGATAACTGGGGGAAAATAATTAACAAATTTAAGGAGGGTTTTGCTCTTTTGGGAACTATTAATGTTATCTTTATGGGGTCATGTAAATGTAATAAAGATTCCATCTGCACCACAATTTAATTCTATATAAAATGGTCTCTGTAGATACGCAAAAAGATTATTTTACTAGTACTGAATGTGTATCCTCTCCTTGATTGAAGGAAGGAAAATCTTAAAATTCAAAGTTATAAATTTCACACAATATAAGATTTAAAATTACTTAATCCCAAACTGTATTAAATTACATTTAACTTACTTCAGTTGCCACAATTTCTCCTAATTATTATCCTAGATGATGAGTAGAAATAGAATATAACGGGTGACATTCTGCCCTTGTATGGATGTGTGTAGCTCCCAATGGGAGAATTTGGCCAAGTGTGTATTTAAAGATTGTTTCAGAACACTAAAAACATAGTAGGAGGTGCTCTATGGAAAAAATTCTAACAACTCAAATATACCTGAAGAATATGTAAAATATGTGGGTGAGTTCTACTTTAAAAATAGAAATCATTTTGGTTCACCTTGTTATAGAAAAGATTTCAGATTTTGGAAAAATTATTGTATGTATGTATTTGTTTTAATAACTTAAAGAGTTTGTGCAGCAAACTTGATTTACTCAATGATTTAGCACTTCTAGTAGAAAATATATTAATTCATATGTGTCTTAAGGGCTTTTTTTATTTTGCATCTTCCTTTTCATTTACATTTTTTTTAGTCAGACAAAACCAAAGTTGGCTAGATCAACATAGCCCTGCACAGACACAAAATTTGTATCCGCATCTGATCTGCTGTCTACAAACGTGATTTGTGGATACAAAGTCCACAGATTTGCAGGACTTTAAGATATAAAATTTAGCTTCACGTCCATATGCAATCTACAAAAATGGTCCACAGCATTGATGCGGATATCTGTGGATAGAAAGTGGATATTGGTGAATTTGCAGGGCTCAATAAATCAACAGTCTTCTCATAAATAACATCAACTCTATTTTTATCTCACTTATAAAATAAAACATGTATAGCTATTGTGACATTGTGGATATGTGTGTGTCAGTTTGTGAACTCCATTTTGTTTTTCAAGTGCAATACTTTTCAGGGGTTCCACTTTGTACTGTGTCCTTCATTTTGGAGCATGACCTTCATGTTACATTGCAACCTACTTTGTTGATTAGAATATCCATTTTGTAGCCAGAGGTGGACAACTTGTGGAAAGACAATGCCTAAGAAATTGTGAGACAGAAATCACCCGTGTTGAATGACTCTTCCTTATTAAAATAAATGTTTTATCAATAACTGTAGGGCCATTGACTTTAAATTAAAGTTGTGTGAAATTTTTCAACGAATAGTAAATTTGCCCATGTAACAGGTTCAGTCCCATCCGTTAGTGCCACTTAATTGTTGAGACCCTTTTAGCCACTATCTCACCTGCTCAAAGGAGAGGCACAGTCCAATCGGTGGGTGACGTGCAGAGTTCCCCCCTTGCCTGGGGTTCTTCCAAGCCGGCTTAGGCTAGCCTTCTGCCAAAGGACCTAGCCTTGCTTAGTTCAAAAGGTCCAGCTCCCACTTGGAGCTGGCTCAGGTGCTGATGCTCCCAGTGAGCCCAGAGGTCTTGCCAGGTTGAGCTCCAGGATGGAACTTCCTGGCTGTCACTTGGCAGCTCCTTGTATAGCAGCCTGCCGTACCCTGATTGGCTGCAGACCAGGCTGCCCTTCTGCCCTGCTTGGAGGACCTCTCCACTATTCCTGCTGCTGGGCAGAGTGCTGTAAGGCCTCCAACAGGAACGTTGGGCTCTGTCCACCCCATCACAGCCAAAAAATGCAATTTCAGGATGACCAAACTATTCACAAATGTGGGTCAAATTCAACTTAATGGTTTCGACTGAATAAAAATTAGTAAAAAATTTTCAAAAAATTCATTTTAACATTTTTGCATTGAGCTGGTTTGAAATTTCATTTAAAAATTAACCACTTGTTTTGAAAATGTTGATTCAAATTGACATAAGCAACATTTTTTGCAGTTCTTGGATTTTCAGTGAGAAAAAAATCAGTTTTGTTTCAAAATGAGCCTTTTTTTCCCCTCACGGTTGCTTTGGCCCACTGAACTGAAAAACCAGTGATTTGCTTAGCTCTGCTTTGAATGACTCTCTACACAAAAGAAAGGGAGTCTGAGGAGGGGAGCGGGCTGGAACCAGGAATACTCACAATGAAAGCATGTAGACTAAAGAGGGACAGAGACTGTTTTAAAAGAGGAGTGCTTTTCTATGTAAGGGACTGATCACTTGAGAAGACAAGGCTAAGGAGACAGGCAGGGCTTTCTAGCCTAAGAAATCTGTCCAAATGCAGGACTCACAGCTGAAATGAAATCAGACTTGAGGGGCTGCTTTCAAAATTGTTTGGCTTGTTTTCAAAGATCTATAATTTCCCAGCATGCTTTGATAAAGTAAAGTGTATGTGATTAACAAATTCTTTTGGTAAGTCTGTGTTCCTTGCTTTTCTGCCATGTTGTCCCTGAATGGGTTAACAAGAAACTCAGAGCTCTCACGTAAGATGGAGCTTTGAAGGAGGATATCTAATTGGGGCCTTGGAGGGCTCAGGCACTGGTTTGGGGGGTCTATGGTAGCTGGTTTGCAGAGTTCTGCAGCCCAAGAAGGGTATCAGGCATGAGGCTGCCCCATGCAAAGTATTCTTTAGAGAACCTGAGCAAGAAATAATGACCAGTAACTATTTAGATTCAGGGAGCTTAGAAGCATGTGGGAGCCAGTGCTTGCATCCACTCCTGACAGAGTGGGACCTATCCAAAGAAGAGGATAAAATATGTTTAAAACCTCAATACTGAGATTTTACATCCCTTCCTAAACTGTCTCTTTAGCATTAACTATTGTAACTTTTTATATGCTTGTTGCCTGTTTCAATGGCCAGTTCCCTTTAAAATCTTGCTAAATTCTCTCTCTCGGTGAAATCTTATGACAATTATTTCCAATCAAGTTATGCATTGTGAGGAAAAAGTGTCTTTCTTTTAACAGTTTGAATTTGCTATTTCAGTTTTATTGAATATCCTCTTGTGTTATGGGACTGGAAGAAGAGAAGCTCCTAACCTACTTTCTCTGGACCAACACTATTTTAAATACTTTCAATATGTCCCTTAGTCATTTTCTTTTTCAAGGAAAACAGTCCCAATCTTCTTACTTTCTCTTAATATGAGAGTTTTCCTATGCCATTAATCATTTTTGTTGACCTCTAATTCTGCAAATATCCTTTTGAGATTTGGTAACCAGAACCAAACACAGTATTCCAGATGAGAACAAACCATTAATTTTTATATTGGCATTATATTTTCTGCATTCTTTTCTACCCATTCCTCATGCATCCTAACATCTTGTTTTCTTTTTTGAGCAGAGGTCTTCATTGAGCTATTTATTCACAGTGAGGCCAGGTCTTATGCTTGAAGTGGCACAGTTAGTTTAGAATGCAGCAAGATATACGTGTAGTTCAGTTTTTTCACCTGGCAATGACAATATGTTGTATTTGTCAACCTTTAATTTAATCTGTGTTCACATGGCTCATTTTGTTAACTTGATTAAAACTCTCTGAGCTTCCTCACTGTTTTCTCTGGACTTGATTTCTAAATACATTTGTGTCACTTGAAAATTTCCCCAACTCACCATATTGCACAGAACATGTTCTTCACCAATAAAACTATACATAGCAAAACTCCAAATTGGGATTTTGGAAGAGAATAAACTTTGAATCTTGTATGTTTGAGGCAAAAATTTTCCCATCCCCTCATCATATTTCTATGAATATGAAGCTACAAGCACGCTACTCCTGGGTTACCATATCAGCGCATTCCAGAAATGTGTCATCTTCTTGGTTAGATAAGCTTGATCCAAAGAAAATGGAAATCAATGAGCATCTTTCCATTCTCTTCAATGGGATTGAGATGAGGCCCCCATGTAACTAGCTTACTCCTATTTTCTGTACACTCAAAACAGGTGACTGAAATGTGGGGACTTTATTGGTCACTTTCATAGATGGCTGACCTGCTGCTTCTGTCTTCACTAAGCTCGTGAGTTTATTCCCAGCATGCAAGGGTGTTTGATGATCACTTCCTCCTTATGGCTCACTCACTCATAGAAATATGTAAGCTCATGGCGGGCTTTAAAGGCATCCCTGCTCTCTTATAAATGGGAATGCCTCGAAAAATGTGGAGTAGGATCTGGATGAGCAATCTAAAACATTCCAGTTCTGTTTAATCACTGCTAAGTTGTAGTGCATTTTCATCACATCAGCTGGGAATTACAGATCTATGGAACATGATTTTTCAAAAAGCAGCTTTCATATATGCAAGTTCAACTTTGCATGTTCACACACCTGTTTGTGCACTTTTCTGTACATTATCAACTTTGTTCATGCATGATTCACTTTCTGGTTTAAGTCTCCACTGCTCAACCTGTGTGGCTCTTTGCATCTCACCCTTCCCTTTGCACAGGTGTAAACTATGCAAACAGTAAGGCAGTGGAGAATCAGGTCCTTTAAGCACAAAACCCCTTTGTTTCTATGCACGTTTTGTAGCAAATGCTATCATCTATATTCACTGGTGTTATAACCAATCACTTGTGTGTGCCTATGTTGGTGCTTCCAAAGTGTGCATGCAGCTGCGTAATGAGACAAAACTGCACACTCATAAAAGAAAGCCATCTTCTGAAAATCAGGCCCATGCACTGGACTGATACTGTTTTGGAGCACAGTAAAACAACAAATATAAATGATACTGGAGCGTTCCATTCCACATACACCTTCTCTTTCACAATATATCAGAGTTTTTTCACCTAACCTCTTCTGTTAAAACACTGGTCATATCGGCTAGATATTGGTGATAAATGAATCATATTGATAGCTAAATATTGGTAGCTAAAGGTATCATAATGTATCATTGTAACATCTCCAATACTGTCTGATAAATGGCTTCAATCTCTTGCTACAACAGCAATTTATGAAAGAATATCGTATAAACTTCAAGATAAACTCCCAAATTTGAAGAGTGCCTCTTTTTACACTTTACAGATAGAGGTAAAGATTGTACATCTTCTCCAATACATGTGTTTGAAAATAGTCTAGTATAATTCCCTAAAGGTATAGGGATCAGAGGGCAGAACTTCAGCTGATATAAACTGTCAGAGCTCCAATGAAGCTATGACAATTTATACCAGCTGAAAGGCTGTCCCCTGGCTCCTGCTTGCTGTTTGTCTTCCATCTCTAAGGCCTTATGGAAGTGATCTTTTCTCCATTCTTTTGCAGAGAATCCCTGGAAAGGAGATCTAGCTGGTTGCTTTTGGAGCCCCAAATGGGAGCAGAGCTAGCTAGAGAATATAACCCCATACTTTTAAAGTCTGATATGTTGCAATTTTGCAAATGGGCACTTCTGGCCTTTAATTTCAAATGCTTTCCAAAGGCACCCAGCACTTGCTTTTAACCAGGCAAAATCCTGAGGTGATGAACTTCCAGTTGTGACAGATACTACATGTGATTGTAACATCTTTAGGGAAAACATATTGTGAACAAATTATGTAACACAGTGTGCAAGGAATTAAATCCAACACCTGAGGGGAAGATTGCTTTTAGCATATTGTTTGAATGACCAGACTGCAGCTGCAAATCACCATGGGAGCTGGGTTAAGGAAGGAAACCTCCCCTCAGTTTGTGGGGCAGTAGCAGAGCTACTCTGTGGTTGCAGTAGCACAGGCAGAGGGTTCCACCCCACAATCCTGTAGAGAACATACCCTGTGGGTCCATATAGTTGTGGAGCCACCAGATTTACCTAATCCAATGGTCTTCAACCTGTGGAGACTGCAAACTATGTTTAAAATTTTCAAAGGGGTTTGCACCTCCATTGGAAAATTTTTAGAGGGCCACAAATGAACCAAGCTTGAAAACCACTGATCTAATTTATCTCCTAAGATGACCTAGCAAGGTTCTGGCCCTCAATCTCACTTGCATGCTGGGGCAAAGGAGTCCACATATAAGGAGTCCACTTGTCCTGAGCCAGAGCTCCATGGCATGCAGGACAAGTGGACTCCTTATATGTAAGATGTTAAGGAAGAGTGCACTTGTTTTTCTGAGATGGAAGGCTTCACTACCATGACATGGATCAGGGAACGGCATCTTGCTCTGCTTGGTGTGTAAGGGTATTTTTCATGGGTTTCTTTTATGTTATATTAATGCTGTTGTTTATGTCACTTATAATTAATGTTATGATTATTCATAGGTACTGTGGCATACATTTATGGTTTGGACTCCATTTTGTGGCTAGACAGCATCTTGAAAGGAATAAAGGACAATGAGGTCTCCATCTTGGTAGCCTTCACTATGATCTTTTCCCTGAAAGGCAGGAAAAGGGGACAGAAAGTTCTAGAAGGGTCCATAGTCTCAGAACTTTCATGTAATTGAAAACTATATAAGGGAGTTTTGCACAGCAACAGTTGCTGTTCATCACAGAGGCAGCTAGTGGAACTGTCACTGTGTGGGGGTCAAGGACCGTCAATACCAGCATTTTTCACTTGAAGAAGACCATGACCAGCTACAACATCTGCTCCGGATGTGCTGGTTCCGTGTTTCTCCTGTCCTAACTACGTCAGGGACAGTAGAAAGTTCTCAGCCTATTGACTGTCCAATGACTAGTTCCAGAGGACATCCGCTGCTGTTCTTCTTCTGCTTGCCTCTGCCATCAGGACCTGTAAGTATAAAAGATTTTAGAAAACCCATAGTATTGTCATGGGTAGATGGAAGCCAGGCTTCATCCTTCATGGTTAAATCACTGAGGTTTTTTGGTATTTTACTGTATTTTTTTTATCTTTTCCCCTGGGTTTTCCTTATTTTCTACACATTTCCTCAATAAACTGTAGCTTGTTTTTACCTTATTTTAGGTTAAGTCTTTAGGTTAGTTATCTGAGGGGTATAGGCCTAATTTATCAGGTGATAGGTATTGGATGTTGTGCTGAATTACTAATCTTCTAGGCACCTGTTGCTATAATATTCTCAGTGCAACAGTATGTGTGTGCAGACAGAAGCTTGGTCCTGAGAAAAGCGGGTGTGGGGGGGGCATATCTACTGCGCACTGAAGGGCAGACAGTTGCCCTAGCCCAGCTGGCTGAAAAGGCCCCACCCTCACAGCCCTGCTGGGCATGCTCCCAGAGGAGGCAGGGTATAAAAGTTCAGGAAGCCACTCAGTTGGAGCTGACCACCAGAAGGGAAGGAGTTTGGGACAGAGCTCCCGAGTTAATCCTCCAGCAGCAGCAGCAGCAGCAGCAGCAGCTGCCTGAGGAGCAGCGTCAGCAACTGCAGCCCCAACGACAGCCCAGACGAAGGGGGGCCACCTACAAGGATTCAATGGACTGAGCAACCCACAGAGAGTGGTAGGAAGTAACCCAGGGTGGAGGATTATCCTCCGGGGAGCTCAATGTGTAACAGCAGAAATCCACGCCGAGCAGGCAGCAGCATTTGCCTCTGTCTATAGGGCCCTGGGCTGAGACCTGGTGGAATAGGAGGGCCCAGGTCCCCTTACTTCTCCCAATTTCCCCCACCAACCATGAACAGGCAGCCAGGTGTCCGGTTTTGAACCAGATAGTCCAGTATTTGAGCTTTCTGTTCGGGAAACAAATTGAGAAAATATAAATGTCCAGTATTTTCTAAATAAGATGTAATGCAGATTGTGATGCAATGTCAAGTGTTTCTGATGGGTTTTTTTGAAACCAGGTGGCCAGGTGTGGCTTTTGCCCAGATGGTTTCTTATTTCTGGCCCCTGACCTGTATTTTCTGTTTCTCTTGGAGGGAAGGCCAGCAGGAACATTCTTCCCCCTGCTGCATCCGGTGTGGGAGTGAGGAGCACGAGGATATTTAAAGGTGCAGCAGCGACCTTCCTTTTTTTTTTTTTTTTTTTCCCTCTCTCAACCAATTTTTTTTTACCTGCCGTGTTTAGGCTTTTTTGTAACAGTATCTGGCAACCCTACTCCCTAGCTTTTGGAGGGAATACCTGATGACTAGGCCTCAAAACTGTAAATACCCTGATAGAGGGACCTGTACTCTTGACTGAGCCATAGGGCCATAAGTACCCTGATAGAGGGACATGTACTCTTGACTAGGCTTTAGAGCCATATATATTCTATGAGAGGAGTACTAGTTAAAACTGAACCGGTGGTTGTGTTGGCCTTAGGGAAAGGGGGCATACAACAGACGTTGGGGACTTTTTTCGTACTGTCGAAGGGGCATACCCCTCAACAGGGGGATACATACTTTTCAACTGATAACCTCTTGATTCCACAGGATTCCAGTTCTCTGGGGCTGAGGAAGTGACTGGGCTCCTCTGGACAATACACTGCATGTGAAAATAGGAAGACCCTTGTGCCAAGAGTAGTTAAGAAAAGGTGCTAGGTATCACTTGTGCTAGCTATATGCCATCTGGATATTCCTTCACACACCAGCAATCTTCACCTGCCCAGCTTGGGCTAATGTATAGCCCTTTGTGCCAGTCTGTCGGCACAAAAGTACCATTGTGTGGGCCAAAATCTAGCCCTCTGAATTTTCTGTTTAGAGAATAGGGCCCTCAATGACTTCAGTGGGAGTTTTGCTTGAGTAAGGATTAAATAGTTGCAATGAAAAATTTAGGTGAATTGGCACCAATATATTTATAATCACAAAGTTGGATTCTGTATAGAGAACACTCACTAGGTGAATCTCTGTTTATAGTTAGTGTGGTGGTGGTATACTCTAAAATACGTTTCTCCACTCTCTGATGAGACAGTTGCTCTAAGTGCACCTGTTTTTTCCCCAGCTTTTCAGTAGACCTATAAATGCCTAAGTAACACTATTAGGCTACGTTTATACTGCCTCTTTTTTGCGGAAGAGACAATGCAAATGAAGCACTCAATAGCAATTTCTTGTGCTTCATTTGCATAATCTCTTCCAATGTTTTTTGCGCCAGAGGTTTTTGCACAAAAACTAGCAGTGTAGATGGATCTGTTTTGTGCAAAAAAAAACCTTTTGTGCAAGATCCTTATGCCTCAAAAAAGAAAGTGTACAGATCTTGTGCAAAAGGTTTTTTTTGCGCAAAACACCTGTCTACACTGCTTGTTTTTGCACAAAAATCTCTTGCGTAAAAAGCGTTGGGCAGAGATTATGAAAATGAAGCACGAGAAGTTTCTAATGAGTGCTTCATTAGCCTACTCACTGCCGGCAAAAGGGGCAGTGTAGACGTAGCCTTATTGTAAAACAAGCTGCACAGCACAAAAATGTAGTTATTGCAATTATGTCACAACATTGTTTTTATTCCATTAAATGTTTACTGTAGGCCTTTTAGAAACCTTAGATGCATAAAGGTTATTCTTTCAGCTTTAGATGAATGCATTATAAGTCAATTTTCAGAGTGGCACAAAAAAGTTATGCACATGTATCTCATTATTATTCATGCACTCCGCTAAGAAAATGTAGCCCTGAAACCTTGTTGGTAAAACATAGCACAACTGAAAAAAAGCAAAGAAAAAATGTTTTGGACTCTGATTGCCACATGCCAGTAAAGGAAAGAAAAGTTTATTTTTCATCATCTCCTGTGTATTTTTATCATCCTAATGCTCTGCAAATTTTAAACAGGGCTCCTTTGAAGGGTAGGTGTAAATATACGTGAGTTGCAGGGTGTACATGACCTGCCAAGCTCAATGTTATAGGATTTTGTGGATGTTTCCCCCTTCATGTTTAGTGGAGAAATTTTTCCATGGTTAATTTATCAGACAGGCACAAAGGTGGAAAAGGTAAAGCAAAGATTTCGGACTCAAATATTCAAGAATCCAGCTCTTGTATGTCAAGTTAGTGCCCAGTTGGCTCTAAATCAGCGGTTCTCAACCTTTTCCAGATGGGGACCCACTTTGACAATTCAGGAAGACTTGGTGACCCAGGGCAATTCAAAAACGGGGAGAGGAGGGAGGGCAGAGCCACCTGGGGAAATGCTTGGCGACCCTTTTGAAATGTAATGGCGACCCATATTTGGGTCCCGACCCATAGGTTGGGAAACCCTGCTCTAAATACTATTGATATATACTTGAAAATGCTTCTTACAATATGCAGGTAATGGAGCTGAGGGTCATGGACTTTGAGAACAGGCCACCTACTATGATGGTCTGTTTACTTATGTTCACCCTTTTTACAAGACTTTGATCAATTAAGTACAAAGTGCCCTGTGAGGTATCATTTGAAAACTCATGATTTGCTGATCATGATTGCCCTGGTAAAATATGCATGGAAACACATGTAAAATTGTAAGTTTCTGCTGTATAACATCAGTGAGATATTACTTCTAAGTTTTTTAAAAATCTGGCACAAAGCAGTTTCTCAGAGACAAAAGACAAACTGATACCTCAGCCAGGTGTCAACAAAATCAGATGGCCTATCACCTGGTTAAGTGGCCATTCTTTGGCAGGAAAAAAAGGCAGGAGTGAGAAATCTACATTTTGGCAAAGAAGCAGCTAGATTCCCATCCCCCTAGACCTTCTGTCTGCAAGTCCTGATCCCCAGCTGGAGATTATTCTCAAATAAAAGAAAAAGTATAAAGAATGGGGAACAGATGCTCCCAAGTTACTCCCATCTTTGTGCTGGGCATGAACAACACAACAAGGAAATTAACACTGAACTGGGGCAATGGGTATTGACTGAAAGGATTCCAGTCAATAAGACTGCTGGAGCAAGTGGTGAGAGAAGCCTTTTCTATGAATTTATTTGTCTTATTAAGTTAGATATTGTGCTTTATCGTTTATTTTCTTGCAATCAGTTTTGACTTTTATGCATCTTTACTTGTAATCACTTAAAATCTATCTGTAGTTAATAAATTTGTTTTATTGTTTCATCTAAACCACTATGTGTTTGGATTTAAGTGTTTGGGAAACTTCATTAGGGATAACAGGATTTCTGCGTATCATTTTCTATTAATGAAATAATGGACTTTTTATGAGCTTGTATTGTCCAGGAGGGTGCTGGTGCAATACAAAACGTACATTTCTGGAGGAAAGTCTTGGACTGGAAATTTGCTGCGGTTGCTCTGTAGTGTAATTCACGGGTTCCTACTAAATTCATGGTCCCTTTTGGTCAATTTCATGGTCATAGGATTTTAAAAATTGTAAATGTCATGATTTCAGCTATTTAAATCTGAAATTTCATCGTATTGAAATTGTAGGGGTCCTGACCCAAAAAGGAATTGTGTGAGGAGGAGAGGGTCACAGGGTTATTGTGGGGGAGGACTGCAGTGCTGCTATTCTTATTTCTGTGCTGCTGCTAGCAGCAGTGCTAGTTTCAGAGTTGGGCAGTCGGACAGTGGCAACCGTTACTTTGAGCAGCAGAACAAAAGTAAGAATGTCATCATGTGGAATTACTATCCATTTGTGCTGCTGCTTGCAGAGATAGGCCCTTAGCAGCAGTCCAATGTGAAGGCAGCAGCACAGAAGTAAGAGTGGCATAGAATGAGAGAACCACCCTTACTTCTGCACTATTGCTGTCAGGGTGCTGCCTTCATAGCTGGGCACTTCACTTGCTGTGCCAGAGATCAACCTTCTGGTGTTCAATTTAGCAAGTCTAGTATAGACCCGTATATTTACTGCTGAGGGCTGCTCTGGCCAGTGCCTGTTCCCCTCTGTCGCGATGAGTAAGGGAAGCAGATGGGAGCATTTGCTCCCGTCAACCTCCCGCTTTGGGGATAGTATCAAGCTCAGCTTAAGGTAAGCCAACTCCAGCTATGAATTTTACGTAGCTGGAGTTGCATGCTTTAAGCCGACCTTCCAGGTCTAGTGTAGACTTGGCTTGAGTCAGTGAATTGGAGAAAAAGAAGCAGAATTCCTTGTGAATTCTAGAAAGATCAGAATCAAGAGATTATGACTTTTTCTCATCAGATCATACCTTGCAGACTTTACTCGGTCCTCTGTTAGTTCCAGCTCCTATTGATGCTACTTATGTAAACTAAGGGGTGCACAACTGGATCTTATGGAAAGACTGTAGATTGTGGTCCACTAAGGATTCTCATCTGTCACATACCAAATGTCTCAGGGAAGGTGACTTTAGCAGGAGCTGAGGGTACAGAGTATCTCACATGAATGAACTTTCAGCTTTCAGACCTGCAGAAGTTAGAAGCACATGCATTTTTAATTACTTGACAACATACAGAAAATAATAATTCAAATTAATTAACAAGATTTGCATATGCATAATATCTTGTCAATCTTGCTATTCATTAGTGCATTGAAAATTATGCACTGCATCTATGCTAATATGAAACTTTAAAGCTTTATAAACCAAAAATATACTCAATTATTGTTATCTTTTGCAAATTCAGGAAGGATTGCATTGCGAATTACGATATGCAAATCTTTAAAGTGTTATGATCAGACTTAGTTTGAGGCAAATAATGAATGCTAAACTAATTAAAATATAAACAGCATGGTGCTGTTAGATGTATTGCAGTAGCACCTCATGCGCAGCCAAGGCCATAAAGATCTCACCAGTAGCACATAGGTATTGCTTTAGAAAATGGGGGTGTTTCCAGTTCTTTGAAGAGATTTTTTATTGACTTTGTCAACAGAACAGTGCTGTTACATGACATATCTGCCACCTTCAATTTTAAAAACACATTTTGCTTCATCACAGGTCACACCAAGAAGAGAGAATACAGTAGTGGATCTAGAGCAGCATTTTTCAAATTTGGGTCACAGGGCCACCAGGGTAAGCCACTGGTGGACCTGTGCAGCTTTATTTACTTAATGTGTCCATAGACACAGAGCCTCACAATTCCCATTGGCTGTGATTCACCATTTCCAGCCAAGGGGAGCTGAGAGGCTCTGTGGTTATGGACATATTAGGTAAACAAAGTGGCACAGGCCTGCTGGCGGCTTACCTGGTTGGCCCTGTGACCCAAATTTGCAAAATACTGATCTAGAGTATACAGCAGGAGTGGATATAGTCATCATTACTATTTTTATTATTTTACAGCACCCAAAAGCGTATGTAAGCATACCCTTACATAACAAAATGAAAGACAAAAATCTATGAAAAATCATGGAAGTTGGGAGAGATTACAGAAGACTTTTGCCAGAAAAGGGCAAATATAATGTCCATCTATAAAAAGGGAAATAAGAACAACTCAGGAAATTACAACCAGTAAGTTTAATTTCTGTGCCAGGGAAGAAAATGCAGCAAATAATTAAGGAATTCATCTGCAAACATCTGGAAGATAATAAAGTGATAGGAAACAGCCATCATGGATTTGTAAAGAACAAATCATGTCAAACCAATTTGATAGCTTTCTGTGATTGGATATTAAACCTTGTAGATGAGGGAGAAGTAGTGGACATGGTATACCTAGACTTTAGTAAGGCATTTCACACTGTTTCACATGACCGTCTTATCAATAAACTAGGGAAATATAGTAGCCCCATCTAGGCTGTAAGATGGGTGCATAACTGGCTGGATAACTATTCTCAGAGAGTAATTATTAATGGTTCACAATGATGCTGGAAGGGCATAAAAGTGGGGTTTTGCAGGGGTCTGTTTTGGGAGGGGTCTGTTTTGGAACCAAAAGTTGGTAGAAAGGGGGCCATGTGAGATGTCAGATGAAAGCTTATGTTCTACTGATTCTGTGTGTGCTATTCACGTACTTGTATAATATCTGTTATAAATATGTACTCTGGATTAATGGTGGAAAATTCCCTGTCTGAGGCATAGCAGGAATGTGCCAGGAATGTTCGTTCACTGTCTATGCTAATTAGTGAGGTTCCATGGACAATAGATCTCTAAGTGCCAGACGCACACCTAAAGGAATGTGTCTGGCTACCTGCAAACCAGCCAGGGCATAATGGCTGCAAGCATGTGAAACAAGGATTGATCCCTGAATCATGTGACCTACTGTCAGCCGATGGTCAGGGCAGTGTGTGTGTGTATTACACCCGAGTCTTCAACTGCTGGGACACAAGGATCGGGATCCCTTCGCGGAGGGCAGCCAACAGGCTGACAAACGCCCCAGAGTTTATAGGAAGAGCTTATTACATCTCAGATTTTAACTGCTAGGATACAGGCAGCCTAGGGAAGACTGAGAGATGCCCCTACAGATCTGTCCTCTGGAAGCAACACGATCCAAATGCCCCAGCTCTTCCTATATCTGTCCCTTATGACCGGCTGAAGTTTTTTTTTAAATTGTGCTTGGTTCTGTTACAGCAACTGAAGGAGTCAGGTTAAAGCTTAAACAGTTACAGGTTTATTAAAGAAGCTTATAAATCATATGGTTACAATGGCTATTGCTCTATTTCTTAACTGCTAGCAAATATAGATCTTAAAAATGGTTACAAAGAAAATAAAGATTACAAAAATAGGAATAATGGTACCAAGTGACAGCTTAATCTTTAAAGAGCTCTAAGTCTATGTGTACACTTAAGACAAAGGACACATCCAGGTACAATTTTTACCCCCTTCTGTGCCTCTCGACTCCAGCGGGTCAAGCCAGGGCCAGTCCCTCAATTCCTAGGAAAGACGAATATGAGGTGGGCATCCCCGTGGAACCTCGGGACCTAAACTGACCATCAGATAGATGGTAGATTGACGCTCAGAGTAAGTGTGCTGCTGGACCCATCTTTATACCCATAGGGGCCCATATCCTCTTTCTTATCTAAAATGCCAAATTGTGTTGGTCCGTCTTTGTGGCGGCAGTTCTTACAAGCAAGTTTCAACTTAATTTATACTTGTAAGAGAGAGAACTAAATTGTGAATACTGGACATTCTTTACTGGGCGAGAAATTCTTCCCCCCGCGGATGGCTGTGTGTTCGTATCAATATGGGTTTCAGTCAAGGGCACTCCTCTGCAGCCTCTTGGTCAGCGATTGGCATATTTCTGTTTACAGCCATCCAGGGTCACAGCAGCCTGCATATCTGAGCCTCCTGTTCAAGGCTTTCAAAGACTATGCTGTTTTACTGCTCTGTGCGCCCTGCATGCTTCCAGGCAAGCAAAGATGGATGTTACAGGGGGGTTCCTGTCTGGCTACACCTACTCTGGTCAGGAAGATGCCCGGAGAGGTATATAAGTGCCATGTGGCAATCTCTATCTTGTCTTGAGTTCAGCTCCTGATCCCAGATGCAGCCTTGCAGGGAACAACAAGCCGGGAAGAACCGTGGACCCATCCTGACATAGGATGTACATCAGAGACTTTTAAGATAGCAGTTTATAACATCTCTGCTAAGAGCCTGTATTGAGAACTCGGTGATTCGATGTATGTAATGTATTTTCTTTAACAACCTTACTCTCATGCTTTTATTTTAGTAATAAACCTTTAGATTTTAGATTCTAAATAATTGGCTGAGCGTGATCTTGTGGGTAAGATCCACAGTGTAAATTGGCTGGGGCTTGTGGCTGGTTTCTTGGGACCGGAAGAACCCATTCAGGGTTCTAGCACCCCTCACCTGTGTGCAGGCTCAGGACTGATTGGGGAATAGGAAGAGCTGGGGTGTCAGAGGGGTTTTGCTCTTGAGGCTTCAGGCTGGCCAGATTGGCAGCTGAAGTGCTCGGTGTGACTGGTTTGTGGTCTATTTGGGAAGGTCTCCGGTCTAGGGCTGTAAGGAGCCCCGAATTTGAGCAATTCACCCTGAGTGGACACCCTCGGCTGTGCCCAGACCCAGCCTGATCCATCACATTCTTATGCAGTTAATGACGGTAATTGAAAAGAGATGAAACAGTGAGGAAGGACAAAAGTACATGAATAGAACATCCAAGGATAATATTTGCTCTCTTAGCTACAGCATTGAGCTGGGAGCCAATATACAGCTGCTTCTTCACTAAAACCCCTAAATCTTTTAAGCATCACTTCTTTCCAATATAGTAGGATACAGTTTCCTCATGCTCTAAGTGACCTATAATCTTTGTTCCTAAATATATGACCTTTCATTTGGTTGCATTAAAACGTATGTTGTTCAGACGAAAAGTCTCAAAGGGGTAGCCATGCAACTTTAAAAACAAGTAGTCCTGTGATACCATAGAAACTAACAGAAATATATAATCTCATGAGCTTTTGTGGGTACATCTACTTCATCAGATCTTACGACTTGTTGTTCAGACGAGCCCATCTTACCAAGCAACAAGGTCACTCAATAGAACTGATCTATTCTTCTAATTATTTATCACTCCACCAATTTTGTTGTGCCAACTACAAACGTTGTTAGCAATAATTTTCTAGTTTTCTAAAGCATTAAGAAAGATACAGAATAGCAAGGGGTCAAGAACAGATCTGGTAAGAACCTACTTGAAATTCTCTCATTGAATGATGATTTTCTGTTTATATAACTTTTTACAATCTATATGTTAGCTAGTTTTCAAACCATATAATATGCTGCATTGATTTGTACTGTGCTAACTTTTTAAATCAGAAAAAACAGTTTTGTCAACAAAATTTGTAATCTAATTTAAAAATAAATTTGTTACCCCTCCTTCACTTTCTAAATACTGGTGCATCTTGCTACTACAACATACTATTGTTATTATCTACTGACTCATGAGTTGGTTGCTTTTAGAACACTGCATGTGGCAGCATAAGGAGCATTAACGTGATCAGTCTGCACAATGGCAACGCTCCATTTCTGTGTGTTATAAAACCCAACCTGTTCCTGTCTACTAAGCACTGACAGAGGTTGTTTCTTTATTGGCGATTATCATCTTAGAGTGTTCAGCCTGTGTCACAACTTGCTCCATTTTCAGATGTGGCTAAAAAAGAAGGAATCCCTTTGTCAGTATTTAAACTTTGCACTCAAGCATGTGATTAATCAAACCCACACAGATGTCAGTCTATGTATTTCAGATTGTTTTAATATCATACTTCCATTGCACAAGGCCTGCCGCAGAGAAAATCAGAGTAAAAAGGAAGATAGACGTGCATCCAATCATTTATTAATATAATGGACAGTATTTACATAGAGTGATTTTAAAACATTTGTATGAAATTCTCTTCAAAAAATGTCTTTAAAAACCTGAAATTTTCTTACAGAATTTTTTAGGATTTTTGTTTATAGTGGAGAACTAAGCAATTAAGCCACTCATTTAAAAAATGGAATTAAATATTTTTGTATGAACTCTTTAGAGCACAGGTTTCAATTTGGTCCATTACTGGAGATTTTATATCAAGTTTTTGTCAAATCAATCATTATTTTTATTTCTTTCAAATGATGGATAAGGCATCTGGAGCTCACTTGCACATGTACTATATTTAAAATATTTTACATGCAGGAAAGATATTTAATTAAAGGGAAAATTATGTCAGAATAAAAAATGGTCATAAATAATGTTAGTGATAGTTTCATACTTAACACCCATCACTGTATTGTGAAATAAACACGTCAGAGGAATTTCAGTATATTTTACAGTCTTAATCCCTGTTAGGTCTCTCTTGATTGACCCTGAATAAAATCTAACTGGGGGTGACAAAAAAATATGTCCATCAACTTTGCTCATGCATTACAACATAAAAATTGACTAGAATCATTGACTACAGGTAGGAATGTGCAAAACTGCACAAGATAAATATGCTGGTTTGTAGATATTCATTCACTCCACTTTCGTCTGCCACCTTGATTTTTGGATAAGGCATTCATGGATAAAAAGTAGGTGATCTGAAAAAATAGCGTGTGTCTTTTAAAAGACAGTATCCTGTTATGTTACTCCCTTCACAGAAATTTATGTTACACGGTGCTAGATCATGGGCTAAGCTTAATGTAACATGATGCATTAAAAACTGCACATCATGGTTGCAATGTGTGTCAGAACAATGGATTGTTATATCAGATATCTCTTCATCTGTAAGTAGGGACCCATGTAAATCATTCACAAAGGGATATATTCTTCCCTTGATGCATGAGAATAATTCCCATTCTCTCTTGCTGTTCCCAGTCCTCCACATGAAGGTCCGCATAGATCAGGAAAAGCTGCTGCTTCTAAAAATCAAGTTAGTTAACATGATTTGAATAGTTACTTAGTATACGCACAGTTAAATACACCTTTAAAAAACATGGTAGGGGTCCTTTAGAAACCTTAGTTCCCCACCAATATAAATTCAGTGAGATCCCAGTTAACCCCCCACCTTTAAATAGTGCTGCCCATACAATTTTATGCAATTAATTGGGCTGGATTACTATTTTATTTTGCTCCCTGGATCTAAGTGAAGTTACTTTTGATTTATATGGCATGTTCTGGGCACAAGGGAAGGAAGAGATGAGATCCACCTAACAAAGAGAGGGAAGAGCATCTTTGCAGGCAGCTTGCTAACCTAGACCTGGTTTATACTAGACCAGGCAGGTCGGCTTAAGGTTCAACATCCAGCTATGCAAAATGCAGGGCACTAAGGACCAGGACCCTAAGGACCAGGATGTATTCCCAGGTCCAATTGGTGGGGTCTCGACCCACAATGCACCAACCCATGGGCCTTTCCAAGAGCCGTGCCCAGGGCCACTTCCTACTTTCCTTTGCTGCTCGCTTCTGCGTCCATCCCCTCAGAGTGCAAGCCTTTTGAACGTACCGATGGCACTGCGTCCAACGTGGGGAGGGCTGGGCCGTGGCTCTCATCCTTTCCCTCTTTCTGCTCCTGAGGGCTGATGTGCTGGCTGGCATCCCCAACAGCCACAGAGCATGCCGCCACTTCTCCCCAGAATGCCGGGGACGGTGCGGCTGCCGTGCGGGGCGCCCGGGCATCCCTGTCACAGTGGGGAAGTGTAATACTGGGAGAAAACACAAGGATAAGGATGCAACAGGGGAAGCCTACTGGTTCATACTGAGAAAGTAGGACAATCAGTTAGTTATCTTAAGTGTCTGTGCATGCACACAAGAAGCCTGGGAAACAGAAGAATTGAAAGTCCTGGCACAGTCAAGAAACTATGATGGATGATTGGAATAAAAGAGGCTTGATGGGATTACTTGTATGTCTGTAGAACTGTTATGGATATGTATAAACTGTTCAGGAAGGACAGGCAGGGGGAGAAAAGGTGGAGGAATTACACTGAATGCAAGAGAGCAGTATAACTGCTTGGAGCTGGAGTAAGAGACTGAAAAAAAGACTGTTGAGAGTCTTTGGGTTAAGATTAGAGGTGAAAGCAATCAGAGTGATGTGGTGGGCACCTGCTATAGACCACCAGACCAGGAGGATAAGGTGGATGAGGCTTTCTTCAGACAGCTAACAGAAGTTTCCAGCTCACTGGCCCTGGCAGAGCACAGGCAATCCAGGAAGATTTAGAGAGTGTGGAGACAACTTCCTGGTGTGAGTGCTTGAGGAACAAAGCAGGGGCTGTGCTTCTCTTGACCTGCTGCTCTCAGACAGGGAAGAATTGGTAGGGGAAGTAAAACTAAATGGCAACATGGGAAGCTGTGACCATGAGATGGTTGAGTTTAGGAGCCTCTCAAAAAGGAGAGCAGCAGAATATGGATCCTAGACTTCAGAAAAGCAGACTTTTACTCTCTCAGGGTATGTCTACACTACAAAGTTAGTTCGAACTAACGTATGTTAGTTCGAACTAACTTTCATAGGCGCTACACTAGCGCTCCGTTAGTTCGAATTTAATTCGAACTAACGGAGCGCTTAGTTCGAACTAGGTAATCCTCATTCCACGAGGATTAAGCCTAGTTCGAATTTACTAGTTCGAATTAAGGGCTGTGTAGACCCTTAATTTGAACTAGTGGGAGGCTAGCCCTCCCCAGCTTTCCCTGGTGGCCACTCTGGCCAACACCAGGGAAACTCTTCTGCCCCTCTCCCGGCCCCGGACCCCTTAAAGGGGCACGGGCTGGCTACGGTGCCCATGCCAGGTGCAAGCCTGCCAGCATCCAGCCAGCACACCCTGCACCTGGCACAGATCGAGCCACCCACTCGATGCCCCCCAGCCCTCCCCCTCTTCCCAGGACCAGGCTGGCGGCTCCCGGGAGCTTGCCCGGGACCGCAAGAGGCGGGCAACCGCCTGGGCTAGTGCAGACATCGTGGACCTCGTCCACGATCTCCGCACTAGGCACAGGAAAGTGGCCGTCTAGGGCAGGAGAGCTGCCAGCCTGGCCACCCAGGAGCAGGTGTGCAAGAGAATCAAGGGGGTCTAGTGAGACCCCCGACCCCGAGCTTACAATGGCCGTCCTGGGTCAGACCAAAGGTCCATCTAGCCCAGTAGCCTGTCTGCTGACAGCGGCCAACCCTAGGGACCCTGGCGGGGATGGACCGAAGACAGTGACCAAGCCATTTGTCTCGTGCCATCCCTCTCCAGCCTTCCACAAACTTTGGGCAGAGACACCACTCCTATCCCCTGGCTAATACCACTCCATGGACCCAACCTCCATGACTTGATCTCACTTCCCTTTAAACTCTGTTCTAGTTCTAGCCTTCACAGCCTCCTGCAGCAAGGAGTTCCACAGGTTGACTCTTTGCTTTGTGAAGAAGAACTTTCTGTTACTAGTTTGAAGCCTGCTACCCATTCCTTTCCTTTGGTGTCCTCTAGTCTTTCTTTATGGGAACTATTGAAGAACTTTTCTGTATGCACCCTCTCCACCCAACTCCTGCTTTTAGAGACCTCTATCCTGTCCCCCCTCAGTCTCCTCTTTTCTAAGCTGAAAAGTCCCAGTCTCTTTAGCCTCTCTTCATATGGGACCTCTTCCAAACCCCTGATCATTTTAGTTGCCCTCCTCTCTCCCACCCGCTCTCTTCCCCTCTCCCACCTCCTTTTCCCAGTCTCCCCCAGTTTTGTTCAATAAAGACAGATTCCATTTTGGAAGACACGTTATCTTTATTTTGTACATCGGGAAGGGGGGCTAGGGAAGGGTAAGTGGAAGGAGGTGAGGGAGGAATGGGGCACGAGCCCCTGATGGGGAGGACTGGGCTGGCTCTGCGGGCTTCTGGGGGTGGAAGCTCTCCTGCAGCCCCCCAATTGCCCCCTCTCCCCAGATGGCAGCCTGCGGTAAGTGCAGCCGGGCTGATGGCCGAGTGCCGTGATGTGCCCAGTGTGGGCACTCGGGGCACTCCAAGCCAGGACTGCTTTGCAAGCGGGGCACCCCTGAGAACTGTCTGTCTGGGGTGGGGGTCGGGACCCTTTAAGCACAGCCCTCAGCTAGCCTGAGACAGCATCTCCATGCTCTAAGTCCTCCTCTGATGCCCTGCCGGCACTGCTTCCGGCCATCCTTAACCCCGGTTCAGGGTCCACTTAATGTGGACATGCTAGTTTGAATTAGCAAAACGCTAATTCGAACTAGTTTTTTAGTCTGGATCTGTTAGTTCAAATTAGCTTAGTTCGAATTAACTAATTCGAACTAAGTTAGTTCGAATTAGCGCTGTAGTGTAGACGTACCCTCAGGGAACTGATAGGTAGGTTCTCCTGCAAGGCTAATATGAAGGGGGAAAGAATCCAGGAGTGCTGGCTGTATTTTAAAGAAACCTTATTGAAAGCGCAGGAACAAACCATCCCAATATACAGAAAGAACAGCAAATATGGCAGACAACCAGCTTGGCTTAACGGAAAAATCTTCAGTGAGCTTAAACACAAAAAGGAATCTTACAAGAAGTGGAAATTTGGACAGATAACTCTTGACAAAGAATATAAAAACACTGCTTGAGTATGCAGTGCCTAATCAGGAAGGCCAAAGAGAAATTGAAGTTGTCACTAACAAGGGATGGCCTTGAAGAGAGGCTGAGGGAACTGGATGTATTTGGTCTGCAGAAGAAAAGAATGAAGGGACCTCTCATAGCACCCTTCAATTACCTACAAGGGATTTTGAAGAGTATGGAACCAGGCTATTCTCAGTGGTGGCAGATGACAGAATAAGAAGGTATGGTCTCAAATTGCGGTGGGGGAAGCCTAGGCTGGATTTTAGGAAAACTATTTCACTAGGCGGGTGGTGAAGCCCTGGAATAGGTTGCCTAGGGAGGTGGTGGAATTTCCATTCTTGAAGGTTTTTCAGGCCAGGGTATATTTGGCACCAGAGCTGTCCCTGCCGATATGCAAATATGCAGCTGTGTTGGACACCAAGTGCCCCAAATTTCATGGTGTCCTAGGCAGCTGCATGCTGTGTACCAGCTTTGGCACTCAGAGCCCCATCCCCAGGTTGGCTACCCCGCCCATATGCTGCACTTAGCTCATCCTCTGCTCAACAACTGTTTCCCTTTCCTGTTTCCAAATAAAAACCTATGTAGAATGGTAGCTAGAGAGAGTCATAGTACAAAGAATATTGTATTACTTGTACATGGGGCGAAATCCATCCTTGCACACATAAGTGGTGTATTATCGTGACCATATTTTCTGAATCAAAATTAGGGACATGTTAGCCACGCCTCCTAACCCCCGTTAGCCACACCCTCTGCCACAAGATGTCCCACCCCTTGAGGTAGTACTCTTGGGGTCAAGGTGGACACATGACCTGAAGTAAAGAGTGTCTTGTGACTCCTTTAAGAATGCCTCCCACTGTCCTCCTACCAATAGGAATGGGTTTGGCCCCCACAGGATTCCCCCCATGCAACTATCCTGCAATTACATTAACCCAATTTGCATTGCATTAACTCGGGGGGAGAAGCTGGAGGAAGTGTTCTCTCTAAGATTTTCCTCTCATGAATGTAGTGAAGTTTGTCTTGTGCACCAGTATTGAGTTTGTGTGCTTGTTTGGATGTGCCACGGTGGCAACCAAGTTATTAATAAATATATTATAAACCTTGCCCTTTTCCCTCTACTGCCATGTCTCCTACCCTCCCCTGGTGCCTGCTGCTCCCCACCCCTCACCCTCCTCTGCTGTCCTGACTCCTGCCTTTCTCACTTCCCTCAGCCCTTCTGGGATCTGTCCTCCTTCCCTGCACCAGCCCTTCTCTCTCCCGTGTCCACTCCTCCTCTAGCCCCACTCTGATCATCTGTAGCTACCCCTCCCTATCCCCTCTCCTAACACTTCCCTCTACCCATCTGTCCTGCTTCTCTTCTCTGGTGCCTGTCCCTCCCCTCCATGTGTCTGCTCTTCTGCTTCACTCCCACAATCCCCTGGCACTTGCACCTTCCCTTACTGCTGCAACTTCCTGGTGCCTCCCCCTTCCCTCACTGTTCCTCATTGTTTCCTTTTGGCCCCCCTGCATTTGTCTCTCCTCTAACCTGTCCCTTAGTGCCTTCTCCTTTCTTCTCTTGCCCTGCTCCCCCCACATAAGACCCTTTGTCTCCTCATCCACTTCCTCTTTAGTTCTCTCCCTGCCCCTTCCCTCACCTTCTGCCTTTGATGTGGAAAGCAGTTTGTGGGGCTGGAGCTGCAACACTATTTTTATTACCATGGTCTGGCCCCAGCTGCTCCCAGGGCAGGACCGCATGCTAGGACTGGTGCTATTTTTAGTACCACAGTCCTGGTCCCCATGGACAGCTCAACTCCAGGAGGTGGCCCATTCTGGTGAAGCTTCCCCAGCTGGAACATGCCTCATGTGGCTCTGCTTGACTCCAGCTGGAACCAGGGCCATCTGCGGGAACCTGGACCATGGTACTAAAAATAGCACAGTCCCAGCACCTGACAAGCCTGAGCGCACTCCACCCTGCAGTGCCCCAGCCCCCAGAGAAGGAGGAGGCAGTGCTGCTAGACCAGGACCCCATATGACGGAAGTGGTCCCATGAGGGGAAGGAGGAAAGCGGGAGAAGGAGGGGCTGCATGCCACTAGAAGTTGGCATGGCTTTCCTATGCACCCTTCTAGGGGGCACGGGGAGGAGGCTACTGCGCCGTGCGAGGAGCAATGGCACCGCACCATTTCTTGTTTCTTCCCAAAGCTAGTGTCCCCATGAAGTAGAGAAATGACTGGCGGGGCTTTTCAGGACATGTCACTATTTGACGGACTACCGGGACAGTGTATTTAAATTCATGACTGTCCCGGAAGAATCAGGACGTATGATCAGCATATATATAGGATTTGTGTTGGCCACTGGTGCAAGGATGAATTTCAACCACTGAGAGAATATAGCCAGAAGTTGAAGGGATACTATTAACCTTTATTTAAAATCTATTTATTCTGCTCTAGGGATGTATAGGATTTGCTTTTCCTATTTTAAAAAAGGTAAATTCTGGTGACTATAGTGCTGTAGTATCCCTTAAAATATTTCCATGCTCTTTTATTGTAAGTGAAAAGAAAAAATAAATTTAAACTACACAGATTATTATGCATCTAAAAATTAATATAAAATTACTCAGCACATTTGGAAAAATATTAAAGTGATGGGCTCAGTCCTCATCTAAGTTGAGTTTATGTTTGGTACAGCTAAGGGGAGTCTCTAAATTGAAACATTCCATGGCTTCTTTAGACTGCTTTACCTCATACTAGCTGCTAATGGCTCCCGAACACTGAAGCTGTTGTCAACTGTAGATCAGTACATCAATATACCCTAGCCATATCCCCTTTCCTATACTCATACCCCTGCTGCAGCAAGGGAGAGTGGAGGTGGCATAAGAACTTTTACAGTAATCTATGCCAGCAGAGGCTCCTCCTTGCACTCATGAAATCCTCCCAATGATGAATATGTTGACTCCATAGCCAGATTGCACCACTTGTATGGTGCAAAGCAGCCTTGCATCAAAGGAGCAAGCCACATGTCTTCAGCAACCATCCTATCAACAAACAAAGTATTAATTTCTAATTCATGCTTCAAAGAAAGGCTGTAAATAGTTAATTATCAAGGGTACATCTAGACTACAGGCTTTTCTCGACAGAAGTTTTGCCCACTGATACTGTCGACAAAGCTTCTGTCAACAAAGAGCGTCTAGACTACATCCAGTTCTGTCGACAAAGCAGGCTGCTTTGTCGACGTGACAGCGTAGACATAAAGGACAGTGTAGATGCAATGATGCCTTCTGTTGATAGAACTCTGTTGACAAAAGGTGTTATTCCTCGTAGAATGAGGTTTACAGCCGTTGACAAAACTGCTGAGTTCTGTTGATGTTATGTCGACAGAACTTGGTGGTAGCGTAGATGCAGGTATAGTTTTGTCGACAAAACCCTGTAGTCTAGACACACCCTAATAGTACTGCTCATCAAATATTTCAATACATATATAAACATCCATGTATACTCAAATAAAAAATTGAATCTCTTTGGCTGTGTTCATTCCCTTTTTTGCGTTCCCTTAAAAAAATACTAGGAAATGAATCCTGGTGCAAAAATATTTGCAAAAAAGACAAATTTAACAATACTAGCAAATATTACCAAAAAAGTCTCTGAGGGGCAGCTGTGTTAGTCTGTACCTGGAAAAACAATGAAGCATCTTAAAGACTAACAGATTTATTTGGGCATAAGCTTTTGTGCATAAAAAACACTTAATTAGATGCATGGAGCCCAGCTTTAAAGACAAAACAGAAGTAAGCATGGAATTTCATTTCCCACAATGAAATCTAGTCTTTTGTACACTTACCTTATACTATACAGATTTCACAGGGGGGACCACTGTTTCTCTAATTGGGGTTCCTGATCCAACAGGGAGTTTCAGGGAGGCAACAAGTTTATTTTTGGGGGGTTGCATGTTTACTTTCATTTTGCCTTCTGAACTGGGTACCCAGAGAGACAGCTGTTGGTTGGGCACATAGCTCTGAAGGTAGTGCCTCACCAGCAGCAGCACAGAAGTAAAGGTAACAATACCCCCCCCCCCAATAATAACCTTCAGATCCCCCAAAACTCCATTTTGGGTCAAGACCTCTATGATTATAACTTTGAGAAATTTTAGATAGAAATAGCTGAAATAATGAAATTTACAGTTTTTAAAATCTTATGACAAAGAAATCAACCAAAATGCACCATTAATTTAGTAGGGCACTATTTATATTTGTATTAGTTTTCCAGGATTTTTATTATTCACTACTTGGTTGACTGGGTCAAATTAAGCTGTCTGACATGGCTCTAAGAAAACAATTTTCTATGTAGTCCATCAGCCAAATCTCTTGATTGTTGCCAGCAACAGGGACAAAAAATGCTGCATTTAACTCAATTTGTTACTTGAAGTATGGATATTAAGGACTAGTCAACTATCCAATAAGCAAATGGTCTATCAGATAGAGGAAGCGTAGGGGGGAAGAGGTAGTACTTCAAAGTGGCAGCGCTGCACAGTTGAGCCTGCTGCTGCTTTGAAACGCGGAGGCGGTGTTCAAAGGGGCAGCACCGCACAGCTGATCCCTGGCTCAGCTGTATGGCGCTGCCGTGAATGGAGCCCAGGATCAGCTGGGGAGTCCCCAGCTCCGTGAGGCATTTCAAATCACTGATCCCAGGCTCTATGCTGTGCTGACACCCTGAAATGCACAAGAGCCCCCACTGGGGACTCTTGTACATTTCAAAGCTGGCACGCCGCGTACACCCCAGAGTCAGCGGGACTTCCTGCTGGCTCTGGGCTGCATACGGAGTTCCGCATTCCTCCTTTGAAATGTACAAGAGCCTCAGTGGGGACTCTTGTACATTTCAAAGAAGGAAAGTGGAAATGCCTCTTGATTAGTTGATGGAAATTCCATTGACTACTTGACTGGTCAATTAATGGTTACTTAACATCCTTAACCTGAAGCAGTATTTTTAATTTGGCTCCCTTTAAAGTAATTTATATTTCCTTATGAATCTTGTCTGATGTCCTTCTGGCTTGTTGAATGAATGATGATTGTAAGTGAATAGAGAAGTTAACTTTTTGGGAATGATTTGATCAAAAATGGGTGCATATTGTGGTGTAGTGTAATCTGCACTGATTTGACATCTAAGTGGGCATGCAAAATCAATGAAGCTACACCTGTCTGGTATTTTTAGAAATCAAATCCAACCTCAGAATAACTTGGTACAAATCACCAAGTGTATGTGGAGTGTTAGGTTAAATTAGGGATGTTAGGTTAAATTATTTCGTTTCTTCCTATTCATTGTTTTCCCTATACCATCATTTTAAATGGCTAATGAATGCCAAATTTGTACATTACAATACTTTGCCTCTTAGAGATGTATTCTGATCATTTTATACCAACATGTAATTTTCACCTGAGTTTGTTACTGCTGAATTTAGTCAATTGAGACTTCCAGGTGTGTTGCACTTCTTTAGTTCAGACTGCATTTGGTTGAATTTGATTCTCTGACGATGGGTTTCATCTGAGATTTGTTAACACTTCCAAATTGCAGCCCAAAACTCTCTCTTCTACAAATAGGCACAATTTCATTTAAGTGTTCTTGCAACTCTTTATACCAGGGTTGAATTTGGCTTGACATCTTTAGTAACATGCATGCTGCTTCTGGCTAATGACTTGTACCTGGGAGTTTCTCAAATGTTGCATCCTTTTAATAGAAGCATTGCTGTCTCCTTTGAGAAATCAGTCCAAAGATCTGAATAAGCAACTGATGAAGCTTGGATTGTACACTGAAGAAAAGAGGCCTATATGAGACTTGACAATTTTCTTTTTTTAATTCCCCTTAGTGGCTTTACTTTCAAATCTGTAAATTCTTCAGCATTTATCCTCAAATACTTGTCATCAACTAATTACAAAGAGGAAGAAAAAACACTAAGGCTATGCCTACACTGCCCCCGTTTTGCGCAAAAAATATGCAAATGAGGCAAAGTGAGGAATATCACCATGCCTCATTTGCATAATTGAGGCTCCATTTTTGCACAAAACGGAGGCTCATTAATTATGCAAACGAGGCACGGCAATATTCCATGCTTTGCCTCATTTGCATATGTTTTTGCGCAAGAGGTGATAGCGTAGACATTGCCAAAGTTATAAATTGTAATGTATCTGTAACCTCAGGGCTTGTCAATCCAAAGCGTGCATAGCAAGCTGGAGTGAATGTCTACCATTTACTAGTATATCACATAGTAACTTGCAGTATTCACATGAGGATCTCAAAGCACTTTACAAATGAATACCAGATTTCAATTTTATTTTCTGAAACAAATATATAGCTTTTTGTCCTAAAATGTCTTGGGATCCAAAAACAAGAAACTCTCAAAGAAAAAGAGATATCTGGGGCTACTCAAAATGAATAAACAGTAAAAATAATTCTTAAAGCATGTCAGTATAGTACACTGCAAGGATATACATCTGTATCTAATCATTAAAAGCAAATAAAATAATTCTGAGGCTGCACTGCTTTTGATGCATTAAAGAACTATTATTGTTAGATAGAACGTATCACTATTCCCCTCCCCCCCCCTCCAAATCAAGCACTGACTTCCGAAATGAAAAGAATCTGGCAATCAGGAGAAATGTCAAATGTTAAGGGGCAAAAATTGAAGTTCTACGATGATAAAAGAATAAGTATAGTCGATGTATCATTAAAAGAATGTATCTATGTTAACCTTACTTCTCTTTAATCGCCTCTCTGACGCTACTTCTCCATCAGGCAGCCCCGATTTATTAAGCTAAAGTATCCCTGGCAGCTTGCACAGCACCTAAAGGACTGGCTAGGAGCTGTACCGCATAGACAGACAGAATTACGCGTTTACAAAGCGGGGCTAAACTTTTTCTTGAGGGGAATGGGTGAAGCTCACAGCACCCGGAACTCTAAGTGGAATCAGACTTGAACCGCGCCCCTATCAGTGCTGAGAACGGCTGGGGACGTGACCGTGGCTGGCCGACGATTAGTGCATGTACGGGGTCAGACCCGGACAGGAGACCCTCCATCAACGCGCTCCCCTGCAGAGGGATTCTCAGCAGGACACGCGAGGTCCCGCCGGGAAGGGCTACGTCGCCTGGCGCCGGCCGGCCAAAGGGCAGCGACGGACACGCCCAGGCCCGGCTACCGTTTGTTCTGTGCCCAAAACGTAGCACGAGCATCTCTGGCACCCGCCACCCACATGGTGGGTGCAGCCCCGCCCCCTCGCGAATGACATGCGAGGCCAAGAGCACACCAGCGGGAAAATTTACAGTGCGCAGGGCAGTTCCATTGGCAGCCTGTTCTCCCTTCGCAAGTCGCCTAGTGGTTTAGCCCAGAGCGGAAGGAAGTGTCTGAGCAAAACGAACAGAGTTCTGCGCGTGGTGGGCTGGCGCATGCGCACGCGCACGCGCACGGGAGGCGTCAGTCTTTACGTACTAGAGCAGTGTCCAGGTTTGCGACCGCTCTTCTCTCTCGCTGTCGGTTGATCCGTTGGTGCTTGGCCCCCGCGGATCGCGCCCCTGACGCAGGAGCATGGCGGACCCGCGCCTCAGGCAGATCAAAATTAAGACGGGCGTGGTGAGGCGGTGAGTGCCCGGGCGCGTCTTCCCCACCGGTCGGGCGCGGGCGCTGGGCCGTGGCTAGGGCCGGCCCGGACTCCACACGGCGGCCGTTATGCTTGGTGTGCGCAGCCCTTAGCTGCGGAGCCCGAACCGGACAGGGCCGGGCGGCAGGTGCCGGCTCCTGGGTGAAGACGGGCTGCAGCCTGAGCGCGGCCTATGTGCCTGGGGTTTGGTTCACAGCCCTGGGCGTCTCTTGTTGCCTTACCGCTGGCTGGCAGGTCTCCTGGCTCGGGCAGGTCTCTTGTTGCCTTCCCCCCTGTGGCTGACTGAGCGAGCAGACATTAGGCGGGTGAGGTAGTATCTTCTGCGGGACCAGCTTCAAGTCCCCTGCAGAGGAGATCCGTGCGGCTCGACAGCTCGTCTCTCTCGTCCCCTATCCAAGGTATTACCTCAGCCACGCCCCCCGTAGGTCTGTAGACTATCTCGCTATTTCTTGCTTTTGCCAAAGAGAATTTATAAAGTGCGATTTGGGATACATAGATCCAATGCAGTTCTGGATCATCTGTAATGCAAGTCTGAACAGTTTCTAACTGCATTGATGACTGCTCTATTGTAACTGGATCTCCTGATGAGGCTGAGTGTAACCAAGCTAGGAAGTTCTTTACCAACTGTGACTTTATCCATATAGCTAATAGTCACTAAGCTATTAAGGTCTTGTACACAACAGGCTCATACACAACAGGCTCAGAGCTTTGTTAGTAACAAACAGCATTCCTCAACGTCCCTGAGTGAAGCATGTATGTTTGTGTTTTGTCATTTGTTGCTCTTTTTGTTAAGAGTAGTAGAGAGGTAGCTGTGTTAGTTTTTCCTTTTGTTTTAGCAAGATCAGACTATGTAGCACTTCAAAGACTAACAAGATGGTTTAATAGGTGGTGATCTTTTGTGGACCAGACCCACTTCCTCTGATCATATTCTTTCAGAGCTCTTTCAGAATATGATCTGAGGAAGTGGGTTTGGCCCACAAAAGCTCATCACCTATAAACCATCTTGTTAGTTTTTCCAAGTGCTACATAGTTTTTCCTTACTGAATGTGTAATATCATATGTAGAAAAGATACAAACCAGAATGCATTTTCTTGGTATTCCAGATCATAACTGTGGGTTAGAACTGTTTACAGCTATGCAGAGAGCAGTGTGACTATTCAGTCATATTAATATCAAAAGCTTCTGTAAAAATCTGAAGCCTTAGAATACTTCGCAGAGTCTTGAAAACACAACTACACTTTACAGTTCTGTATTCAAACCCCGTAGGCAGCATTGATAATTTCTAAAACTGTGTGTGGTGCATTGAAGCCTGTAGCATTGTACCTTTTGGAACTTCATGGAAGCCTTATTTATGTTAATGCAATTTTGGATTATCCTATACTTGCAGGCCATGTTAGTATTCTTCTTTGAGGGGTAACTTCTGCTCCCCAAACAAAATTGCAGGACACCTGATCTTCTCAAAAGAATGAATTTGAGTTTCTTTTATATTCCAGTATTCTCAAAAAAAATCAACTCAAAAGAAGGAAAAGGAGATGGGAGGGCTTGAGAACTGGATCTACTTAACTTCCTTTGGCAACATTCTTACAGTTGGAATTTCTGCCTCCAAGACACAACTGGGTTATCATTTGGCTGATGTCAAAAGTACTGGTTTCAAGTGCCTGTGACATTATAATTCATCTGGAGACTTGATTATTGCTGATTGTAGTTGCTGGGATAGGAGAGCAATTCCTGAGTAGGAACTAAGACCAGGTATCCTGTTCATCATGGAATTGTTTAATATATAATTATGTTTAGCTTTAAAAGTTTCTTCCAATTCAGAATACAGACCTGTTTGTTACCTGCAGGGCCAATGGTTCTGGAATAGTTCAGGAATTACTGATAGATATAGGCTTAGATGGCTATTTGGAATGGTCAGCAAAATAGCATGTCTATGAATATAATGTATACCTTGTGCTAATTCCATCACACAATTCCATTAAAGTAATGGACCTTTCATAGAAACAGGGTCTAGAAGTTGTAGACACTTGAATGTGTTACTACTACTTTCTCCCCTTCCCCTTTCATATGCAAATTAGTACCCTGGTTAGGTCATGAATATACTAGAAGCTACCATTACTCATTTAGATGACCACAACTCTAGTTCTACCAGACTTATTGTCAGTCTTTTCTTGCAGCGTGTATGTGAAAGCTCATAATATTGCTGCCTTGGACATAATTTCTTCTAAGAGTAGAACATGGAAATAAACCTCTAAAATTCCCTTTTTTTCACTTGTGAAATGTCTTAGGGTGTGGACTAGTGCATTGGTGTCCAATTTCTGGAGCCTGACAACTAAGTATATGTGTATTTAAAAAAAAAAAGATGAGGGCAGCAATTGACGCTCTGGGGTAGATTATCTTCCTTGTTCTGTCCCCATTGTGGTGCCCAGGCTACTTACTTTGTTGTCTGTTTTTTAAAGCACCCTTAGACTTAGTGGTTGAGAGAGTTCGTTGCTTCCCCAAAACTAGAAACAAAGATGAGCAATTTACTGTATAGCAGTATCATTGCTGCTATTTACTGTGTAGCAGAGGTCCTCTAAGTGGTATCCTCTCTATTGTGGGTCATGCAGCACCTTACTTATTGGTGAGTTTCTAATTTTGTGTGACAATGCTATTTGTTGTGGCACCAGAAACACTTTTGTTAGGCATTGACCAAAGAAACTTGCAATGGGATTGGGAAGAAATTTGAATCCTTCTGGTCTCAGGGTGTATTTGCTAACAGGTCAAGCTGCTGTCAGATATCTTCTCTTATTTGTAAGACACAAAAAAACTAGAATTTGATAATCAGAAGTGGGTAGACATACTATATTTGTGGCTACTTCCTAACAAGTAATGCTTCTGGTTAGCTAGCCTAAAAGGTTGCTTAATCACTTTAAAGCCACCTTACTCTCAATAAATCCAAGATCAGTCTATTGCAAAGTAAGTGAATTTGTTGACTTTAAAAAACTTTCTTAAATATCTTCTCCATTGCAGATGGGTAATGGTTTTAAAAACTACTGTGAACAAAGTATGTTAAGGGCATACAAAAAAAGCACTGACATTTGCCCATAGTTTCCTTCTGATTAAATGAAAGTGACACCAGTAGATTAGAATGAGACTAAGACAATTCACATTGCAATTGTGTTAGTTTAACTTTAACAATCTTTTAACGCTCTTGTTTAAATGTAGCTGACATACCATAATTACAAATCTACAAGCCTTGATTATAGAATTTTACATCATGAACCTATGGGGAAAGTATTGGGGGTTTTTTGGTTTGGTAAAATAGCCCTCTTAGAAATCACCTTTCCAAAATTGGAATCTTCTAGGTTTGTAGCACTAGGTTTTGTTTTTTATTTGTCCTGTTTTTTTCCTTAAGGCATCATCACTGTTGTGACCAGCTTCTTGATTCAGTCATGTTAATTCTGCCTTTTATTTTTTTTAATACACAATAGTATTAACCTGGAAGTTACAATGAACCGTATTTTTTAAAATATTGAACAGAAAAAATGCTGAATTATTTACTTAACTAGCTAAACTAATTCAGGATCCTCACAATTAGGATTCTGTGTTTTCCCTGCAAGATTTTGATGTGATATATGTGTACTTTGATGTAATATATGAAGCATTTCAGGGAATGCAGATTCTGCTCTTTTGATATTGCAGTAAAACTCCATTGGTCCGGCATCTGACGGTCCGGCACTCCTGATGGTCCGGCACCATCAGGAACCCGGAAGTGCTCCGCAGCTGGACCATTGGAGCTGCTCTGCCTCCAGCTTCCCCTATTCAGCCGCTGCTAAAACTGACCAGCGGCTGAATCGGGGAAGCCCGGGGCAGAGCTGCTCTGCCTCAGGCTTCCTGGAGTCAGCTCTTGGTCAATTTCAGCAGCAGCTGAATCGGGGACGCTTGGGGCAGAGCAGCTGGGGTGCTGCTGGGTTGGTCCCTCACCGCCGCTCCTCGGCGCTACTGGATCAACCCGGCAGCACCCCAGCTGCGCTGCCCCAGGCATCCCCAAGTCAGCCGCTGCTGAAATTGACCAGCGGCTGACTCAGGGAAGCCCGGGGCAGAGCAGCTCTGCCTCAGGCTTCCTGGAGTCAGCTCTTGGTCAATTTCAGCAGCGGCTGACTTGGGGACGCCTGGGGCAGAGAAGCTGGGGTGCTGCCGGGTTGATCCAGTAGCGCCAAGGAGTGGTGCTGCGGGACCAACCCAGCAGCACCCCAGCTGCTCTGCCCCAGGTGTCCCCAAGTCAGCAGCTGCTGAAATTGACCAAGTGCTGACTCCAGGAAGCCCGGTTGCTCTGCCCTGGGCTTCCTGGAATCAGCTGCTGATCACTTTCAGCAGCAGCTGAATTGGGGACGCTTGGGGTTCTTAAGTTGATTCTGTATGTAAGTCGGAACTGGCGGTCAGTTTCAGCAGTGGCTGAATCTGGACGCCAGTTCCGACTTACATACAGATTCAACTTAAGAACAAACCTACAGTCCCTATCTTGTACGTAACCCGGGGACTGCCTGTACCACGTCCCCTGCTCCAACCAGCAGAGTTGGGGCCACATTAGTGAGGTGTGGTTTTTTTGCATTTCCCTTGTGTGGCCCCAACTGACTTTTCTGTGGGTCAGTGACTCAAAAAGGTTCCCTGCCCTTCTCATAAATAAAGACAATGCAAAAACTTTTTGTGTTTGACATAGTCTTTTGTTTAAAAATGAAGCCTGGACAACAAACCCCCAATTGGGGCCAAGCCCCCAGCTGAGCACAGCATCATAACACTCCTGCACTCCCCCTTCCTCTAGACCCTAGATCTGAGCCTATCATACACTGGAACCCCCTGCCCTGAGCCCCTCACATACCCCAACCCAAATTCCTGCATCCTTACATCCACAAGCCTGTAGCTTGCTTAGTAGCCCAACCCTCCATCTGACCTCAACACTCCCCAGCCTGGAGCTCCCTCCCCGAGCCAGCGTCCCCTTCTCCACCTCCTCCTGCATCCAAATTTCCTCCCAGAGCTTGCACCTCTCACCCCTTCCCACACCCAAATCCCTCATTCCCATCCCAGAGCCCACACATCCTGTCTCAACCCAGTGAGAGTACGGCTAGACTGCAGAAGTTTTTCCAGGATTCCAGAGATCCTGGAAAAATTCTTCTGCATCCAGGAATGTGTGTGTTCTTCTGTTTTTTTAGTGGACAAGCAAATATGCTCTTTTGGTAACCCCTATATTCCTTGTTTCACGAGGAATAAGGGGGCTGCCAAAAGAAGGGGTTTTTCTGACATTTGGTCCAGTCTAGACAGGCCAAATGTTGGAAAAATCTCTTCCCACAGAAGAATCGGGGGGAGGGGGGGAAGTGGCAGTGTATCAGGGCTGGGGGTAGCAAGTGATGGAGAGGAGAGAATAGAGAGGGCGGGGCTTCAAGGAAGAGGTGGGGTCGGGGGGGGGGTAGTAGATCTTTGCTTGTTCTGAGATTTTAAAAGTGATCTTGAGTGTAAAAAAGTTGGAGACCACTGGTATACAGTATGTTTTTCATAAGACTCCTGCTTCGTTCAGCACACAGGCTGGACCTGCTCTTGAGATGAATCAGGGATTGAGTTGTGGGAAGAGGCTGTCTATAGACCCCCCACTTCATTTTAATGTGTACATTGCATAGAGAATGAGGCAGAACACAAGTAGTGAGTAGCTATTTACTAAGCAAACACCATCCATTCTGCACCGAATGGGGCAGAGTTCTTTAGGGAGGAAAAAATAGTACAGGCAGTCCCCGGGTTACGTACAAGATAGGGACTGTAGGTTTGTTCTTAAGTTGAATCTGTATGTAAGTCGGAACTGGCATCCAGATTCAGCCGCTGCTGAAACTGGCCAGCGGCTGACTACAGGAAGAGTCTGAGGCTGAATCTGGATGCCAGTTCCGACTTACATACAGATTCAACTTAAGAACCCCAGGCGTCCCCAAGTCAGCTGCTGCTGAAACTGATCAGCGGCTGATTCCAGGAAGCCCGGGGCAGAGCAACTCTGCCTCGGGCTTCCTGTAGTCAGCGCTGGTCAGTTTCAGCAGCGGCTGACTTGGGGACGCCTGGAACAGAGCAGCTTGGGTGCTGCTGGGTTGCTCCAGTAGTGCCGCTCCTCGGCGCTACTGGACCAACCCAGCAGCACCCAAGCTGCTCTGCCCCAGGCGTCCTGATTCAGCCACTGCTGAAACTGACCAGAAGTGGCTGAATCAGGACGCCTGGGGCAGAGCAGATGGGGTGCTGCCGGGTTGGTCCAGTAGCGCCCAGAGCGGCGCTACAGGACCAACCGGCAGCGCCCCAGCTGCTGTACCACAGGCGTCCGGAGCAAAGCCGCGGAGCACAGGGGCAGCGGGACAGCCCAGACGCACCGCGGCTGTCCCGCTGCCGGCGTGCTCCGTGGCTTTGCTCCGCTTTGCTCCCCGTCTCCCTGGTCTGCTGGAAACCAGCAGACCAGGGAGATGGGGAGCAAAGCCGCGGAGCACGCTGGCAGCGGGACAGCCGCGGTGCGTCTGGGCTGTCCCGCTGCCCCTGTGCTCCGCGGATTTGCTCCGCGGATTTGCTCCGCTTTGCTCCCTGTCTCCCTGGTCTGTTGGTCTCCAGCAGACCAGGGAGACGGGGAGCAAAGCCGCTGTGACGGCGCGTTGGGGGTCCCCTGTCTCCTGCACCCCGAAATGGCACAAACAGACTGCACCAGCTGGTGGAATAGAGGAAGTTTATTGCCTCTCCAGGATATAGCACAGCACAGATGTAATCTGGTCACAGAGCTGGGCTAGGATGCCTCAGGCCCCCTTGAGATGGGGGGAGACTGGGCCCCTAAACTCCAGCCCCTTTCCCTAGGCTGTCTCCTCCATGCTCCCAGACAGCAACTAACCCACACTCTTCCAGCTCTGCCCCCCAGCCAGGGCAGCATTCCCCCTTCCTTTGTTCCTCTCCATGGGGGGTGTCTGGTTCTACAGGTTTGGCGTCACCTTTGCATAATGAGGTTTTCCCTGCTGGGTCTTGCTCCAGACAGCAGAGGTCACCACAGCCCAGCAAGTACCCCCACTACGTCACAGCCGCGGAACACGCCGGCAGTGGGACACCCGCGGCGCGTCTGGAAACCAGCAGACCAGGGAGACGGGCAGCAAACCCCGTTCGTAACGGGGATCCGCGTAACTCGGGGACTGCCTGTATGTAACTGAAAACTCACGCGACAATATTTCTCAAAATGATCTTCAAAGCCACTTTGAGAAACCTGCTAACTGGCTGATCCTGTGTGTTTATTTACCAGCTCCATGGCCACAGAATCTCATGGCTCCCCTTGGCTGCAAACAGCGAACCGGAGACAGTGGGAGACATGAGACTTCGTGGCCACAGAAGTAAATAAACACACCGGAATAGCCATTAGCAGGTTTCTCAAAGTGGTTTTGCGGACCACTTTGAGAAAAACTGGCCTAAGGGATGAATTAAGATTGCACAGGGAAGTATTAATGTTGTTTTCACAAGTTACTTTCACTGTTCATTATATACTTAGGGTACTTGGTGAAAGTCATGTTGATCCAGTACAGTATATTCAAAACAACTTCAGCAATTCTATCATCTGTGTTTTTTTTCATAGCTGCTAGGTTCTTTTATCACTGGTAGGGAACAATACAAGCACTGTGACTTAGTTTTCAAGCAGCCATGTTCTGTTTCATATGTGTTCAGAATGTTCTGGCAACCAAAACGTTTGAGTTGGTAACTTGTACCTTGCTTCCATTGTCTTTTTAAAGAATTGTATATCCTTTCAAGGGTTCATTTGGTTCAGCATCAAAATGGAAGATATTGGGAAAAAAATTAAGAACATGAGATCTGCTGCAAGCTAGATGGGATTACTCATCTGGGCCAGATGAGTGTTTCTGTTGTTCTATTTTTGGAGACAGTGTTCTTCATTTGTCAGCTTCCATCTTTCTTTCTAGAATCCCCTCCCTCTGCAACATCAGAAGACAGGATAAAGGGCAACATTTCAGATGCAGACTAACTCCAGTATCCATTGCTTCACTCCTCTTCTAGGCAAAAGATAAATTAGATTTGGTATATACTTGCTTTCTTTTCTTTCATCCATTTCCTTACATCATGGGGTAGAATTATGGATCATTGAATGCTAAGAGGCTGTTCAGTTTGGTTGCCTGATCCAGTTCATTAAACCAGCCAACCTTTCTTCCCATTCCTTTTTTTTTTTGATTCTTCTCAAAAGATGCCACTTGTTGCAGATGTACCCAGAAGGTGTGAATGGGGAACAGGGGATTGAACATTTGACGATGATCTGTTGTGTTCATTCCCTCTGAAGCCACCTGACGTTGGCCATTGTCTGAAAACAGGATACTGGGCTTGATGGACCATTAGCCTCCCCCAGTATTAGGGATGTAAGTGATTAGTCGACTACCCGATAAGCATATGTTTATCGGGTAGTTCAGTAGTGACTTGACAGTTCCCCCTCCCCCGGCTTCCTTTATCAGAGAGAGGCAGCAAGGATGGGAGGGGGAGCTGGCTTAAATGCCAGTTCCCTCCAGTACTGTCTCCTCAGGGGTCAATGGAAGTAGAGGTGCAGCAGGGAAATGGCGTGACGCACCTGCACCGGTCCAGCTGCTGTGCCTCTCCTTTTGAAATGTAGCAAGAGCCCAAAGGGAGAGGCAGTGTGGGGAACCTGGGGCAAGCGGGGACTCAAGTAGTTCCTGCTTGCCGCAGTTCTGCCTCTCCTTTGAAATGTAGCAAGAGCCATGGGGCTCTTGCTTGAATGCCTGCTGCTCTTCTGCCTTTTAAATGTATTAAGAGCCACATGTGGCTCCTACCATATTTAAAAGGCAGAGGCACAATGGGAACAGTGAGTGCCTCATCCCTTATCAACTGATTGAGTAGTCAATGGAAATTCCATTGACTACTCAATTAGTTGATTAATAAAAATTTAACATCCCTACCAAGTATGGCTGTTCTTATGTTTATATGGGTTCAGAGATTCCTAGCATGCAGGAAGGTGAATCTCTTAAAGGCACTGCATACTGTGGGTGTCAGGGTATCTGCTCGTCTCCGTAGCAAGACAACTGACTGGTGGTTTTTTTGCAGTGCCCATGGCAAACCTTGGAGAAATCCTGAAAATGCACTAATTTCAGTGTGTGGGAGTGCTGATAAATGGGAACAGATCTACTGTGATACCTGTCCAGAAAAAACAATCATTTATTGGTTCTATCTTGACTCTACACAAGTCAAGGCTTTTCTTTGAGGAAAATATTTGTGGATTCAGTTTCTGAAAATAAAACTGGGAAAGACAGTGAAGATATTTTTAGGACTGATTAAGTCAGGGAGTTACTGTTTCCTGAATATATTTTTATACATTCTTAGATTCCATCAAACAAGGATGTAACTGGTGGCCCTCTGTAATGAAATTGTGAAATTTTTACTTGGCTATTCATATGAATTCAGGTGACTTATGTTTTTTGAATTAATAACTTTATGCACTGCAAAATTGGAATATTTAATATACTTAATCCTTAAATTAGAAAAGTAAAAATATTTGAATGATCAAATTAACAGTTTGAATGCTAGAGTCATGCTGGGTCTAAATTTTTTTTTGTACCTCATTCAAATTACAGATTGACTACCTGTCAGCCCTTCCGATCAGCTAATTGCTTTAGGTTCCTAAAGCATTGTTTTCTTTACCTCAGAGAATCTGACTTTTTCTAAGCATGAAGATTCTTCTGTATTCCACAGTATCTTTTATGTTGGTATTTAAGTTGGCTCGTATAAATATTCTATGATGATAATTACACTGTATCTTGTGAAGATTACAGTTTATACTATCTTATATCCTTTGTTTATAATGATGAACCTCTGGGAAATCAGAAATAAAACAGGAATGAGCATTGGTGTATGTTGAGTTCAGATTCATTTTCTGGAATTCCACTGCAAACAAGTCTGTTTTTCATATCTGACTGTTAATTTTAGTAATATCTGTGTTACAAGATGGTAATGTAAGTGGATATATTAAAATGTGTGCTCTTTTTACCAGCCAGCTAAATTGGGTTGTGTGTCTCTGTTGTGGGATTTGACATCAGCAATTTCAAAGAAATGTTATCTTTTAGTATTAGATTATTTTTACACTTCTGTTCTGGGCCTTTTTCAAATGTGAGCTGTGGGCTGACAATGTTGGTGAACTTAAAATGCTTGCATATAAATATAACTTCTCTTATATGAAAAAAACCTAATTTTTTAATTTGGTGTATTGATACATTTTTTTACCTAATTGTACTGTTTCAAATGGAAACTATAAAACGGAGGGGATGGGCATTGGAAGTCGTTCGTGCTATTTAGAGAATTTATAAATGAAAAGTTACATTCCAAACAAGGAGCTACATTTTGGGGGGGGAGGAGGAGGGGAGTTATTTTTAATAGAGATGTCAGAAGGAATTTAAATGTATTACTTCAGTAGTTAACGATCAAATGTACAGAACGGGATAAATGAAGATATGGTTGAAGGAAATTAGTTTAACATTTTGCCTTGACTCTTTTTATGAAATGAATATTTAGGAAGCATGAATTCTGTGTAAATATAAAGTAGTTTACTGAAGGATACAGGGTAGAGATGTGCATTATGACTGTAAGTGGGAAAACTAGATGTCAATTTCAAATACCGCTATACTAAAGGGGACAGATTCTTTAAAAGGGTAACTGTTTTATTATTGGAAAAGGAATGTCCTGTCTTTGAAATAATTTGTGAGGAAAACAGTAAAACTCACATTATTCTCATCTCTCTCCAGTTTCCATATTGCATAAACTAACTTTAGTAGCATGCTACATGTAGGAATATTTTCATACTTGCAATATTCATCAACTAACAGAGATGGAAGAATAGAATTCTCAGTTTTTAAAAAAAGGCAAATAATGAAGATAAAACTAATCACTGACGTTTCTTAGGTTTCTTTCAGTGATAGCGGACATTTTTCCAGATACTTTACTAGACTGTAGTACCTGCTAAATGTAAAATAAGACATGCTGCTGAGACCTCGGTGCAAGTCACCTGAGTTAACTTTTCAGTGAAGACACCCATGTAGGACATGTCTACACAACTAAGTTTTGTTGTCAAAAATCACCTTTTGGAAACAAAACTCCAGTAGTGTTTACCACATTGCCCAAGTATCCATTCTGGCTAGTGCTTTGAACTCTGCTGCCCTGCAGCCAGGTACACAGTAAGGAAGTAATAGGAAACTGTTTACATGGTTAGCCAATAAGCCTGGGCTTATCTGTTATTATGAACAGTTATTGGCAGGATTCCACCCTGCTCCGGGGAGGGCTGCCTGCCACCCCATGCTACTGCTTCTGATACAGAGGCAGCAGTGCTGGGCGGCAGCCAGTACATGCCAGGAACCAGCTTAAAAGCCAGCGGGCTGGCTGCCACCCTGCGCTGTGGGTGTGTGTAACTGCTGAACTTTTCAGTGGTTACCTGGTTATCCAACTACTTATTTTACACAGTAATCCGCCCCTTACCCTCACAAGACTCGGGAACTTTAAATTCCATTTCCTGATCGCTAGCTCAGCATGGAATGTTCTCATAGTGGCATCTTAGCTGGCCATGATCAACCATCACTACAGTATACCTAAAGATGCGTACATGATGCACCTTTCCAGACCACCTCGCATTTGTGAAATGCCCACGATGAGCCCTCCAAACACTTGCAGCAACATCGAGAAGTATCCTTTCCTGCTGATGCATGCTATGGCAAGGTGAGCTGGCACTACAATTGGAATGTGTGTGCCATCGATTGCCCCACCACAGTTAGGAAAGTCCATCTGCAAAGCCAGCCACAATGTCGTACACATTTCCAGAGTTATGGTCCTCATAGCATAATGTGTCGTCTTTCCCTGCAAACTTGTAATAATGCAGCCCCAAATTCCCCCCCCCCCTCAAAAAACTTATTTGCAACAGACCAATAGCAATCAAGGGTTGCCAACTTCTACACTGCAATTTCCACATGCTTTTCTACTAAAAGGGCAGCTCTCATTCTGGTGTCCTAGCACTGCAGTATGGGGACCAGCTCAGCATACGGCTCCAAGAAGGTTGCTTTATGTAGCCACTGGTCTTCACCTCACAGCGTGACAATGCGATCCCACTACTCAATGTTTTCCCTAACCCACAGGCGATGGTGTGTCCATCTGATGCAGGCCAGATCTTCTGTCTTGATGGGCTAGATCTGGCTTGCAGGCCGTATCCTACCCTTCCTTAGACTAATTGCTGTTCCAATGTCATCAGCTTTAGAGATGAGGCAATATTATGCTTCCTACACTGGGCAGTATTTTAAAAACAAACGCCATTATTTTTCAACAAATAGTCTGGTAGCACTTTAAAGACTAACAAAACATGTAGATGTATCATGAGCTTTCATGGGCACAGCCCACTTCTTCAGTTGACCAGAGTGTTGGATTTCCAGAACCAAGAATAGATGGGGGAAGGAGGGTTGGGAAGGAGAAAAAGAGGCAGTGGGAAGATAAGTTTCAAAGGGGAAGCCGAGCCAGGCGGTAACAGGAAAAACTGAAAAACAATAGATAGTCTATTAGCACCTTAAAGACTAGATAGTTAAGAGAGATAAGAACCATTAATTTGCACTTGGAGAGGAAGAGTACTAACAGATTCTACGCCGACCTCAAGAACCAGTGGCACCTTCATTGTTTGGTTGGTTGAGAATGTCCCAGCCATCCAGTATCGCGATTTAAAGCATCTGCATGAGAATTAAACTTGTGAATGAAGTGGAGTTCCAATCCTTCTCTGTATATTTGGTTTGTGGAATTGGTCTATAACAAAACACAACTTGGAGATCCCTTTGAATGTCCAGGTAGGTTAAAGTGGTCCTCAACAGGTTTTTGTGTGTTCCCTTTTCGGATATTTGATTTGTGTCCAGTAATTCTTTCTCATAGGGACTGTCCAGTTTGTCCAGTATATATTGCAGTGGGGCATTGCTGGCATTTGATGGTATAAATCTGTGTTTCTCAACCCTTTTTATAAAGTACCCCCTTTAAAAATATATATATAATTATCCCCAGTACTTACAGTTTTCAGACACACAGTTTTTTTTCTACCATTTCAACACATTTGTTTAGACAACTTAATTGTAGCCAGGTGGGCGATGAAATTTTTGGGTGTAAAATGTACAAAAATAATAAAGTGCTATAAAACTTAAAACACAAATACAGTTTTTTCCAAATTTCAGTTGTTGATGTACCCCCAGACTTCTGTCGAGTACCCCTAAGGATACTTGAACCACTGGATGAGAAACACTGGCATAGATCACATTACTGGATGTGCAGTTAAATGAGACTCTGATTTGGTGGCTGGTGTGGTTGGGTCCAGTGATGAATTCGCTTGTATAGATATGTGGGCAGAGTTGACACTGAGGCTGATTGCAGGGCTGGGTTCCTGGATGCCTATGATGTAGCTGTGTAGCATGGTTACCAGGAAAAAATTGTTTCAGGTTGGGGGGGTTGTCTGTAAGCGAGAATAGGCCTTTTCCCCAAGGTCTGTGAGAGTGAGGGGTAATTTTCCAAGATAGGTTGTAGATTGTGGATAATGTGTTGGTGAGTTTTAAGTTGTGGGCTGTAAGTAATGACAAGTGGAATTCTGTTGTTCTCTCTTTTGGCTCATCTGTTTTTTCACTTCTCCAGGTGGGTATTTCAGTTTTAGGAATGCTCTATATAGATCCTGTAGGTGTTTGTCTCTGTCTGTGGGATCGGAGCAAACCCGGTTGTATCTTAAGGGTGTGGCTGTATACAATAGATTGAAAAATGTTTCTGGGATAAGCTGGAGGCATGAAGTTAAGTGTAGTGGTGGGTAGGTTTCCGATATAGGGTGATGGAAATTTGTCCATCTAATTGTACTGTGGTGTCAAGGAAGTGGATTTCTCATGTGGACTTATCCAGGCTGAAGTTGATGGTGGGGTGGAAGTTGTTGAAATCCTAGTGAAATTCCATTATTTTTGAAAACTATGGGAAATTAGTAAGTTAAATGTGCAATTGATTCTATCCACTCTCCAAAACAGTGTGGTGGTGGGATGGGGGATGTAAACCTTGCTATTACTGCGTATTGTCTTATGCCGATACCAAGAACAAATATTAACCAGGTAAACGGCTAGAGAATTACAGAACCATGAATAACATATACTAGAGAATTATAAAAAAACCAAATCATGGCAGGCAAGTCTGGTCACTTTTGTTGTTAGAATTTCAAAATTACTGGACACACAGAGTGCAATAGACATGAAGTACCTGAATTTGATTAAAAAATTTTAAATAGCATCTCAATCTTATTTGTATTTTTCAAATTGACTTGGGTATGAGCATTGTTGTAGTGGTTTAAAATCTTGTTGAAAAAGCTTTTAAATGTTAAGCATTGGGTTGTGAGGAGTTATTGAGTGCTGCAGAGATTGGTGTTATACACTGTCTCATTTAAAGTCTTGAACAATTTATTATGCAATTAAGTTTGGAGATTTTGTTAATACTTGTGAGAACAAATAGATTAGTACAAAGGCATCTGGAAATTTTTGGCCAGTATACTTGAGTGAGCTGAAAAGATGCAAATGGGAAAACAATTTGCAGCACAAAATATTCAGCGCAGGAAGTATGGAAAACAGGAAATACTGAGATTCTTGGGGTGATTACAGATTTGGAGATGATAAAGTTTGCTGTGAGATATGGCAGCATAAATAAGGAATTTTTGGACAGTGTCATATCATGACCCCGAGAAGGGACATTACAGAGGTTGTTCCTAGAATTCTGTGTTTGGTTTTGATAACCTTGATATCCGGAGAAGTTAATAAATTTGAGTGGAATTGAGAAAAGAGTAGCATATTAAGAAGCTAAAATATTTGACTAATTAACCAATATTAAAGAAAAGCCCACATTTTCAAATTTTGCCTTAAGTTAGGCATCTAAATATACATGGCCTGCTTTTCAAAGATGCTGGCCATCTGTAGATCCCCAGGGCATAAATACCATTGAAATTATTTACACTGCAAGTTCCTTGGTGCAGAAACCATCTTTGTTCTGTGGGTGTTTTTTTTTTTTTTTTTTTTTTACAGCATCTAGCACAGTGGGGTTCTGGTCCATAACTAGAGCATGGAGGCACTACAGCAATAAAAATCCTGTAATTAAATGTAATAGACACCATTGGTTTCCTATACAAATTTTGGTAGTACCAGTTGCAAAAGCAGACTTGCTACTGTCTCTAATGAATCAGGACTTTTCTAAATCATTCTACTCTGATCCAAAAGGATTTTTCTGTGAGAAAGCTGTTCAGTTTTTTGTAGCTGCTGAACTTGGCTCAATCTTCAATGGGAACAGAGGATTTTGAAGGCAGTCTCCTTCACAGACATAGACGTTTGTGAGGATCAGACTTCTTCCTTGAATTAATTTGGAAAATTTCTCCTCTAGGATTAACATAAGACCAGCCATACTGGGTCAGACCAAAGGTCCATCTAGCCCAGTATCCTGTCTTCCGACAATGGTCAATGCTAGGTGCCCCAAAGAGAATGAACCAAACAGGTAATCATCAAGTTTTGGGATTTTTTTTTATTATTATTCTCACTTGTGTGGTCCCCATCTGCTTTTTTTTTTTCCTGTGGGTCAGCTACCTCCCATCCAAAAACGTTCCCCACTCCTGCCATAAATAAAGAAAACATGGAAGCCTTTTGTGTTGGACATATTTTACTTTACTTAAAATGAAGTTTGATAAACTTCACATGAGAGTTAAAATGCTTAATGTGTTTCATAATTTAAATTAAACCGTTTTCCCTGTCTGCAACTGATTCAGAAAATAACATCACTGTACCCAGCCTGCCCTTGCCTCCCCTTTCCTTCCCCCTCGCCGTGGCACACAGATCCTTGAATAAGTTAAATCTTGGTATGCCGCTTCTGAAAGGTTGCTGACCCCTGCACTAAAAGGTAAGCTCTGCATCTTTCTTTATTAATTAAGCTGCTGTTAGTAGGACTGTCATTGACTTTAAAAGGTATCACCGGCATTTGGACCCCATACATAGAGGTGAATAAGTCAAATCTCAGCAATCCACATCTGAAAGGTTGTTGACCTCTTTTTAACCAGTTATCAATCCATGAGTGACCTTGCCTCTTATCCCATGACAACTCTCTTTGCTTAAGAGCTTTTGATGAGGGATCTTGTCAAAGACTTTCTGGAAATCTAAGTACACTATACCCAATGAATTCCCATTGGCCATATGCTTATTGATGCCCTCAAAGAACCCTAGTAGATTAGTAAGGCATGATTTCCTTTTACAGAAACCATCTTGATTTTTTTTCCAACGCAATTCATGTTCATCTATGTGTCTGGCAATTATGATCTTTACTATAGTTTCAACTAATTTGCCTGGTACTGTTGTTAGATTTACTGCTCTGTAATTGACAGGATCACATTAGCTGTCTTCCAGTCATTTGGTACAAAAGATGATTTAAAGCATAAGTTACAAACCACAGTTAAAAGTTCTGCAATTTTACATTTGAGTTATTTTAGAACTCTTGGGTGAATGCCATCTGATCCTGGTAACTTGTTACTGTTTAGTGTATTAATTTGTTCCAAAACCACCTCTGACACCTTAATCTGCAACAGTTCCTCAGATTTGTCACCTAAAAAGTATGACTCAGGTTTAGGAATCTCCTAGCATCCTCAGCCATGAAAGCTAATGCAAAAAATTAATTTAGTTTCTCTGCAATTACCTTATCATTCCTTGAGTACTTCTTTAGCATCTTGATCATCCAATGGCCCCACTGGTTGTTTAGCAGGATTCTTGCTTCTGATGTACCTAAAAAAAGATTTGCTATTAGATTTTGGCTAGCTGTTCTTCAAATTCCTTTTTGGCTTATCATATTTTTACACTTCAGTTGACAAAGTTTATACTCCTCACTAGATTTAACTTCCACTTTTTAAATGATGCCTTTTTATCTCTTTCTGCTTCTTTTACTTGATTGTTAAGCCATAGTGGTGCTTGTGTTTTTATTCTCTTTAGGGATGTTGGCTATCATGTAGTTGACTAGTTGTGTAACCGCATGAAATCTCAGTGGTTACACAACTATTTGATTGGCCCCAAGGGCGTTGCTGGCAGCCAGTGCGCACTCGACCCCACTTCTGGGGAATCCCCTGCCACTCTGCAGGGTGGCAGACGGAGCCAGTTCACAAAGTTTAAAAACCAACTTCCTGCACAAACCGGCTGCCTGCTGCCCCGTGGTGCTGCATGGGTGGCAGCAGCCCCTGTCTTCAGGGAGCTTGGGACCCCCTCCCCCTCATAGAGGCTGCTGCCGTGAAGCAGCCTCTGTCCACCGTGGGCCCAGGCTATACAGCAGCCTACCTTGCCAGCTCCCTGGCTCCTCCCTCCCACCCCCCCCATGCTGCTGCCTCTCAGGTGGATCTGGTGCTCATGGGGAGCCAGCTTTTAAGCCAGCTCCTCACAGGAGCTGGCTCCTGCTCCCCGCTTGCTTCCTCTGATAGAGGCAACAAGGGGGGGGGGGGGAATGTATGTAGTCAACAAGATTAACCAATAAGCCTAGGCTTATTGGTTCATCGCATAGTTGACTATACATTTAAGTTGAGCCTCTATTATGGTGTCTATTGAAAAGTTTCTGCGCAGCTTGCAGGGATTTTACTTTTGGCACTGTACCTTTTTAATTTCTGTTTGTCACCTCATTTTTTATATGGGTTCCCTTTCTGGAATTAAATGCCACAGTGTTGGGCTGCTGTGGTGTTTTTCTCCTTACAGCGATGTTAAATTATGATCACTATTTCTAAGTGGTCCAGCTATGTTTTCACCTCTTGATTAGATCCCTTGGAGGAAGAAATGGAGCTCTTACGTTTTTGCCAAATAGACATTTTTTGAATGATCCTTTGAGATCATACAAATATGTCAGCCAAGAAATAGCCGTCTAATTATATTTGTTCACTGATCTGCATGATTCACCTTTAGCTAACCATCTCACTAAAGTTTACTTTGATTTGCCATCTTCAGAGAGTATTGTGAATTCAGATCTCAAAAATAATGGCATTAGCAGCAGACTTGTCCTAAAAGGGAACACTAAACTTGCAGTCCTTTCTGTACCATAATATGCATGAACCAAATTAGACACTGTAGGCCAGATGGCATCTGGACATTGAGACTTCAAACCCCATTAAGTGAATATAAAGAACACATAATTTTTTATTTCCCCTAGAAACTTCAGTGCTTAAGTTCTTTTGTAGATTTGTCAAAAAAACAGAATAGGAAAAGGCTGTGGGATTTTTGTGTTTTGATTTTTACTTTCATCACCAGTGTCCCCAGAGTCATTTCAGCAATCTGAAAATGGTTCAAGAATGTCAGATTGGTGGTGGTAAGAACACATTTGTCCATAAGGCTCCTTGTTCTAGGACTTGATAATGCACTGTTTAACAAGATCAGGCAATTATTCAAAGGAAGGCTGCTTCAGCCTGCAGAGATAGGTGAGTGGGAACAGTACAACCTTCCTTTTGGCTAAATGTTAGCTTAATCATTTTACTCCATTTTCAAAACCAACGATCAGATTATTTGCTTGTCTTAAATCTGTCACTTGGCACCACTCAATCCTTTTATTTTCTTACACTCAGCATACAGACCATATACCAGAATGGCAAAAGATCGGAAAAGAATGTTCAATGAAACTTTTAAAGGAGGTTCTTCAACATTATTCTCATTGGGCTTATAAGCAATGTTCCCTCTAATCTTTTACATCCACACAGATTTATTCCATCCATATGCAGAATAAATTTGTGCCCCAAAGCATGTGTGAATATGCACTGCCAGTAGAAACAAAAAACCTAACTGTGGGTGCTCTGCTAATAGTTTGAGCGTCATTTGAATCTCTCTTGCGTGGCCACACAAGTTCACTGCTTAGAGGGAACATTGCTGGTGAGATCTTGGCCTGATCAGAAATAGGGATGTAAAAGTGTAGTCGATTAACTGATAAGCAAAAGCTTATAGGTTAATGCTATAGACTACACACATTTCCCTCCCTTCCCGCCCCCACACACTTGCCAGTAA
>NC_134716.1:85985000-86040000 GCF_049634645.1 Pelodiscus sinensis | reverse complement strand
GTTTTATATACTGTCTGTTAAAGAAATTATATGTAAAGATTTTCAGAATTGTACTGTCTAATCTGTAAATAACTTCAGTTTTGGGCGGAGGGAGGTTGGTGCAACAAAATAGGATCTGATTTTTCTGATATTCATGAGCACTTTTTTATTTTGTCTTCACATGAGTGCATGTGCAGTAGTGAAGAATCTATCATAACTGTCATTATAGCCTCTTTTGAAGTAGGTGAAACTTGAAGAGACAGGAAGTGCAGGGAGGAATGGGGAACAATATTGGGGCAATAATTGTGTTTGCAATTAGTTCTGCTAAGGCTCTTAGATGTCACCAAACTATAATATTTAGTTTTGTATACTTTTATGCGCCATTGCCAAATACTATTTTTTGTTTCTTTTGAGAAAATACTGATAAATTAGGATATGCTTCTCCCTAAGAAGTTTACATGTGTAAATAGAAATGGCTTAATGATTAAAACAATCCATTAGGAGAAATGTTTGATATCAAAACTTTCAATGGGGTAAATGCAAATATCACAGTAGCATATGTAAAATTGCTAGTCTAACTTTGGTAATCAAGGTGAGTGGAATGCAAGCAGTAAATACCAGTCATGAAAAACTGTTGCTATTTCAGTTTTAAAATTGTAATCTAAGGTGTTGCCAACAGAGGTAATGGCTGAAATATTTTGGTCACATTTTTCAAAGCTGAGTGCTTAGTTCCATTTTTAAAACCACATGTACTAATTAAACAGAAATAGGTGCCTAAATGTAGATTTAGAAGCTAACATCATTAGTATCAAGTAATACTTTTCAAGCATAACTATTTATCTCACTGGTATCTTTTTTTTTTAACTGAACAACAAAGTTTGGTCCTGTCTTTTTGATGGGAAGGAGAAGCTAACTTAAATGGTTATTTTCAAATACTGTATAAATATTGTTTAGTAAAAACTTTATTTTGTTTTCTTGGCATAGTGTACTGTAATTACACAAACATTTATAATGTAAATATCCTTTCACCAGCCATATACTTGGGCATGCTTATTTGCATAACACAGTTCACGAGATGGGATGGGATAAATAAGCCACGAAGTATTTGTCAGTACTAATAGCTATAGCATACAAAATATTTTCATCACACTGAGTAGCCTGTTCAAAAATGTGTAAATTCTGAAAAATGAGTTCAGTCTTTTTTGTACCTTTATGGTAAGTAGAGATGTAAAATCCTGTTTAATCAGTTAACCTGTTAAATGTTATGTTTAACGGGTTAACTGCTAAACTAGGATCCTGTGGGTTAACCAATTATATCCCTAATAAGCAGGGCTTGACAATTTAGGTAATCTACTGTGGCGAGTAGATTATAGCCCGGCATGGCACTGCAGTGCGATCAGCTCATGCGCAGCGGTTTGGCAAGCCTTGCTAATAAGGCAGTGTAATGTTTATCACAGTTTAAACCTGTGTGTTTAATATTGGTGATGTATAAAGTTGTAAACAAGTTCCAAAGTGTATGTTGTGGTTTTTAAACTCAATTTCAATTTCTGTGGAGGAACTTAACCTACCACATGGACAGCAAACCCTGCTTCAGATGTGTTTATCTTACACTTTAGTGAGCTTCCAGGGATTTTGAAATTGTGTTACGCCAATACTGTTGTGCTTCTGTGATGGGAGAAACAAAGTTTATTTGCAAAGAGAGGGCCTGTATGACTATAATTTGTAAAGCCATAAATTTCCCTCCTAACCTTTTCCATCTATACTCAGGCTTTTTCCATCCAGGCAAGGAATAATTTTTTTCTGTGCACCGAGACATGTACAACTGTGTACCATCAATAGGTACAAAAAGCCTAGCTGTGAGCACACTGGTAATCAGTTGAGCAGCATTTGAATTTTTCCTCAGTGGCTGCACAAGAGCACAGCTTACAGGGAGCATTGAAAGCACCAAGCCTAAAGTTGGTTTATGAATAGAAATGTTAATTTTCACTTCCCTTCAGCTTTTATATATAAAAAGGTAGCCTTTTAGCGAATGCAAACAACTTTTAAAATGTATATTTTAGTGGTGCAGTTGAGGTTAATTGTAACACCAATGCTAAAACATTTCATTTTAAGTTTAAATATTTGATATCAAACAACATAAATAAGAATTTGGATATAGTAATTCAAAAGTCAGCTGTCATAGTTTTGAAAAAAATCCTTTTTGTAGGAAACTTAACAATCAAAAGAATACTGTTGCCTTGTTATGAAGCATTCCATCCTGATCATAATGTTATCCATTACTTTATAAAATCAGCACTTTTTTATTCTGATGCCAAGTGCAGAACTAGTTTTTATAAAAGTTTGCTGCTACTCCAAAGTCTACAGCTATCAGATCATCCTGCTTATCTTTTTTTCATTTTTTCCCCATCATGATTTTTAGCAATCACTGTTTTGAGTGAGTAATACAAATCAAGTCTATAATTGAAGCTTTTCTCAGTACAGTAGTGATGCTGAAGAGTGAGAGTTTTTGTCTATGCCAGCAAAAACCCTTATACGTATTATTCAAATCTCTAGTACCATATCAATTCTTCTCTTGTTTGGTCATCATAATAAAATCATTCTGTAAACCTGAGGCTTTGATGTCTGAATTTGCACAATAATAGTAAGCTTTGCCATCTAGATAAGTACTACTTTTACTTTATTTGCTGGTGCTAGTGGGAGTTTGTGGGGCATAGGTTTTGGTTGCACCCTGAATTATTTTATGTAGCAAACATATCTCTAACTAGAAGAATTCTGTTAAAATGGAATCTTTAATTCTGTAGCTCTTAGATATGAATTTACTTGAGGTGATCTTAATGTTTGCTGGAAAGGGGGGATAATATCAATTTAAAGTCTGGGTCTAGTGTTAATACTAAAAATATGGACGAGACTCCTTTTGGGGGGAAAAAAAACAGATTAAGAAAATTTGCCATATCCTGGTGCTAGTTATCAGGGTTAAATTATGGACTTACTACTTACCATGATACATACTATTATGGAATCCTGAGTTTGCAAAAGACCGTCTCGAACAAGCATTTTAAGAACCTTAGTACAATGGAGACTATATGGGAAGTTGGCTTCATAATATTATTTTATAGTGAAATTTGATGTATGGAATTACATCTACTCACTTTTATACTCTAGTGCAATAGTCACCAACCAGTAGATTGGGATCTAGTGGTAGATCTTGGAGCCTCTGACAGGTGATCCTGACTGGTTTGGCCAGGAAGCTATCAAGTGCTGGAACTTGTGTTGCCCCTCCACCCACTGCCATGCTGCTCCTGCCCTCTGCCTTGGAGCTGCCCCCCGCGGAGTCTCCTGCTTGCTGTGCAGGGTGAGGGAGGGAAAAGAGGGGGGTGCTGATGTCAAGGTGGCCCTTCTCCCCCCCACTTCTGTACCCTGTCTCCACACAGAGGGATCGGGATGGAGGAAGCTTCATAATGCAAATCTCTGTTGCTCTCACATCCTGTATGTGTGTCTGTCATTCTCACACACACATACACTGTCCTTTACTCTCATGAAGGCTGTTATTCATGTGGACTGCTTTTGTTACTTTTTACTGCTTGCAGATTGTGTGTGTTGCTTTTTGACTGGTCTGTGCATTTCATAATTTTCATTTCTCTCTTATGCTTAAATGTAATTCTTTGAATAGTGAGTTAGCAATTACCATAAGGATAATTACTCTGACTTGGAAGTGGCTGGCATGTCCCTGCAGCCCCTGAGTAAGACAGGGCAGGGGGGTCTCCACATGCTGTGCTTGCCTGCAAACACTGCTCCTGCAGCTCCCATTGTTCAATAACTGGGAACCGTGGCCAGTAGAAACTATGGGCTCAGTGCCTGTAGACGAGGGGCAGCATGTGGTGCCATGGAGCCACTGCTGTACATGCCAGCTGCTTTCCAGAGCCAAGGCAGGAATAAGCCTGCCTTAACTCCACTGCTCCACCACCCGGAAACCATCTGAGCTGAATGGTGTCCAGCCAGAGCCTACTTCCTGAACCCCAGTCCCAGCCCTGAACCCTCTCCTGGACTCCAGTCCCCCATCCTGGGCTAAGCCCAGAGCCCCTCCCACACTCTGAACCCCTTGGCCCAAGACCAGAGCCTGCACCCCAACCTCCTAACCCAGCCTGGTGAAAGTGAGTGAGGATGGGGAGAAAGGTGGAGGGAGTGAGCAGGGTGAGGCCTCGGAGAAAGGTTGGAGCAGGGGCAGGGCCTCAAAGAAGGGGTGGGAAGGAAGTGAGGTACCGGAATTTGGGTTTGAGCTAGATCTTACATTGCACTTAAATTGAAAAAGTGATCTTGTGGTTAAAAAGGCTAGAGACCACTGCTCTTGTGTGAAATGTAATGATCTAGAAAAGAGATTCATGGACTGTTGAACTGAAGAAGTGGTAGGTCATGAAAGCTTGCTCATTTGCACTTACCAAATTGCATTAAAAAAAGAGGGTAAAAACATAAGATACTTCCTTAATTTACTTTTCCATATAACGCATTACTGTAATAACCTCAGGGAATGGAGAATGCTTCACAATTGTGCAGCGAAGGCAGATCACATGCTAGACATCTCCCTATTAATATATGGCCCATGCTATTAGATTGTGAACTCCTAATCTAAATAGTGGAGATGATTACACTGCTAAAGTATTCTCTATTAAAATTAGAAGTCGAGTTCAAGTAATCAAACTAGGGATGCAAGCAACTAGTTGACTACCCAAGAAGCACATGCTTATCGGGTAGTTGAGTAGTGACTCATCTAGTCGCTTCCCACCCCCAGCTGCCTCTTTAGAGGCAATGAGGGAGGAGAGTAGGAGCTAGTGCTGGGGGGGAGAGGGGAGTCAGCGTAAAAGCTAGTTCCCCTACCTTGCACTATCTTCACTGGGGGCAGAGGAAGTAGAGGCACATTGGGGAAACGGCACGAGCAGGGACTGAAGCTGTTCCTCACGCCGCCTCTTACATTTTAAAGAGAGAGGCGGAACCTGAGGCAAGCAGGACTGCTTGAGTCCCCACTGCTCTTCTGCTTTTTGAATGTAATACATTTAAAGACAGAGGTGCAGTGGGGATAACAAGTGCACCCACTCTACCCCTTATTCACTAATCGACTTGATTAGTTGACTAATTGAAATTTAACATATCCATCCCACTTCAGGAGGGAATGGTGCTCAGTGCACCAGAGGAGGAGACCTTTTTTCCCCTTAGTGTTACCTGTTGGAACAGTTCTTGTGTTCTCTGGTGCCTCATATTGTTGTGCAGTGGTATAATGGTTCTGTCCCCTGATTCTCCTCAGTTCCTTCTGACAGCCCGTGATTGTTAGTCAGTGTGTGTTTGTTTTACAAGTGTTCCATCTTTCCCAGGAATTTTTTTATATATATAGTTAGTGTACTCATCAGTAGTTAAATAACAGGAGGTCTAATTTAGTTTTGCTTAGCTTATCAATTCACACTTGTTCTGGGTGCCGACTCTCAGTACAGAAGGCATTCTAGCATTCCAGGCTTTAAGCCATGGGTGGGGAACCAACTTACCTGGATCTGGCCCCCAAGGCTCAAGGTCCACCCCCAGCATTGGGGACTGCAGCAGCCACCCTTGCTGCCCCACCATGGGGCTGGAACACACAAACTTTTTTGCACTTCTCACTTATGTGCCGCCCCCAACCCAAAATAGGTTCCCCACCCCTGCTTTAAGCCTTGCACTGGTTGTAAGTCTATGCCAATAAGTAATGCTCATTCCAAATGCCTCATGAGTCACATCCAGGAGCACTGTGAAATCTTTAGATTTTTCCTGGATCATGAAGGATAAGAAGGTAAGGTTTGTCTCCTCATAGAGGCCAGCTTATGCTACCATCTGAACTGTCCCACGCAGAGCAGTTACTTCCACGCCATTTAGTGCTTGTCTGAACATTGTAGCATTCCTTTTCCCTAGGTTCGAGGAAGAAGTATAGACCACACTCTTCAAAGAAGCCAACCTCTTCCAAAAGATTGACATCTCCAGTACTGTCTTCTAGGGATGTGAGTGAGTAGTCGACTATATGATTAACTGATAAGCCTAGGCTTATTGGTTAATCTTCTTGACTACTTACATTTCCCCCCCCCCCCCCTTGCTAATATTTCGGTATCCGAGGTGGTAAGGGGAAGAGGGAGACCGTTTAAAAGCCAGTTCTCCTCAGCACCGTCTCTGCAGTGCCACTGCCTCCTCTCTCCCCCCATGCTACCTCTACTGCTATGAAGCAGCTTTGTCCATGGCAAATGGACTGGCTGTGGACAGAGGCCAGTCCCCAGCAGCAGTCCCTGTCTGTGGGGAGACCCAGCTGTCCGCAGAGCAGTCTCTGTCCGCGGTGGGCCCAGGCCCACTGTGGACCCTCTACCAACAATGGTTGGTTCCTGACCAGCATCTGTTAGGGGTGATCTAGACCGGGGGGTGGGGGACCACTGTTGGGGACCACTGACCAATAGAAAATTCAGTCATAGACTGCACACAAGTAAGAAACAAAAAAGCCCCACCTCTCACCAGCATGGGCTCCCCAGTGCTAGGGGGAGCCTTGAGCCTCAGGTACTGGATCCAAGCAAGCCGAGGGTTACATCCAGCCCTCAGGCCTTAGGTGCCCCCTGCTCAAGTGGGTTGATCCAGCCCATGAAGACTCTGCTGCTCCCCTGCCCCCGGCCAATCAGGGCCTAGGGACAGGGGAGCACATGGCACTCAGTCAACTCTGGCAGTTGACTCTTAAGTGCCATGATCTGGCTGGCAGGGAGCCAGAGTTTGCATGCTCCTCCCCCCACCTCCAGGCCAATCAGGACTTGGGGACAGGAGGAGTGCACAAAGTCTCCTCCCATCCTGTAAAGGACTTGGTATTTAAAATCAACCACCAGCTGCTGCTCCTTTGCAGGGCAGGGGCAGGGAATGAGAGACTTCACATGCTCCCCCTTCCCGAGGCTCTGATTGACCTGGGGTTGGGGAGCACTTGAAGTCTCCTCCCACCTCCAGGGGTAAGGGTGCCTAGAGGGAACCACCAGCTCTTCAGATTGCGCAGTCCCCTACCCCCAGACCAATCAGTCTTGGTGGGGAAGGACAGAAGTGTCCTGGCCCTGCCCTTTCCACCTGAGGTCCTGGCCCTTCTGGGATGGCCCGAGACCACTTCAAAAATGTCTGAAGTGGCCCATGGTGGTAAATGACTGCCCGCCCCTGATCTAGATTGTGCTTAGTGCTGCTGTGTGTGCAGAGGACTGGACTAAATGACCTCTCAAGGTCTCTTTCAGTTCTATGATTCTGGGATATGTGGCACATGTCTATTCTGTGACCATACTCCTTCCCCTCTATGTAGCAGTCTCTTGAATAAGAAGGAACTGAGGGAAGTTGGGTTCCAACGCTTTTGCATGGTCCTGTAGCAACATGTTAGAGGAGGGTACATATGCCACCCCAATTGGTGCTAAGGGAAAAAATGTCCAACTCTAGTGTCCTGTGTGTGCACGTATCTAAAGTGGACTGGACATGCAATGTATCCCAAAGAATAACAATTATAGAACAGGTTAGTAATTTTTTTAATGATTTCTTGGACTGTTCTGAAAAAGTATGATCTTTGAGATGAAAACATAGCTAATTGTGATAGTCTGCCTTCTGTAACACATCCTGTGCTCAAAATCTATGCACTTGAATCTGAGCAGTTATGTATGTCACTCTTGTGATTTGGAATCCATTATTGTAGACCAAGTGTTTCTCTATCGCTAAAGCATATGGCAGTTGGAAATGTACTACTACACTTCGTTTATCTGATACTTGAAACAAAGTAGCAGAATGTCTTAGGTGAATATAAGTATTTAACTTTTTACAAAACTAGACAGTAGCTCCTTGAAGGGCTGTTATATTTATTTTTTGTTTAGTATGATGTCATTTTTCCAACTGTACAGTTTAGCTTTATTGGTGTATATAAACAATCATTTGGTTTTTCAGGTTGGCAAAAGAGAAAGTTATGTATGAAAAAGAAGCAAAACAGCAAGAAGAAAAAATTGAAAGAATGAAAGCTGCAGCAAGTGATGACTATGGAATTAAAAAGCAAGTACGTTGTCCTAAAATACGTTTTTAAAGCATTATAGCTTATAAAGGGAAATTTGAAAGTGACTCAATGAAAGAAACTCACATAGCTTTTTCCGAACTCTGATGGTATGAACACTAGACTAAAATTCTCTTAAATAATAAAAAGGCTGTGGCTCCTCCACTGCCAGGGCTGCTCTGGGCTGGCATGGCTGGCTGCCACTGGAATTCATTAACAAGGGTCGGTTAACCATTGAGCATACCAGTTAGCATACCGGTAAAACATCTCTAGTACGTGTAATTGTAGATAGGTGAAAGCTTTTAATTTGGGGTGCAGATATACACAAACAATAGGTGCACAGCATTGGATGGGTTTAATGTATCACCTACAATACAATTACAGGAGTACCTCGGAGATAGGTACACTATATTTTTGTGCTATCCTACCTAATATTGATGTTTCTCAATTTTGTATGTTGGTGAGGGTAGAGGGAATGATTTGTGTTCACAGCTATGGAATAATGGACATTTTAAAGACATTTTTAAAAGTTTACCTGCAAAGGGGAGGAAATTGGTATTTGCCCCTCCTCCCCCTTATTTTTTGTCCTATGAATTCAAGCCTACAGATTTGTTTTTTAAAATGCAGATTTTTTTCTTTAGAAATAATAGGAATACAAAGTTTGGCTTTGTGGGACATTCATATGGACTGATCTTTCTCAAGTTGTAGCTGACTGTGTACACTTTTTCTCCCCCCAAGCATTTCTTAGTTATTTGCTTTTCAGTGGATGCTAACAAAAACTTTAAATAGTCTGTATTAAAGTCACTTTCACTCTTAATCAGGCTTCACTTGCATTGTCTCTCGTGTTATATACATCAACCAGTTCCAGTTATTCTTAATGTTCCTGGAAAAAGGAAGATAAAAATAAGCAGTGGCAAATTTTTAAAGTGCTTCTATACAAATGCTAGGAGTCTGACTAATAAGATGGGTGAACTAGAGTACCTCGTATTAAAGGAGGAGATTGACATAATAGGCATCACTGAAACCTGAGGGAATGAGGAAAATCTGTGGGAAACAATCATACCGGGATATAAAATATATCGGAAGGATAGAGCAAGCCGTGTGGGTGGCAAAGTGGCACTGTATGTGAAAGATAATGTAGAATCAAATGAATCAACATGCACAACAGAATCGCTATGGATAGTAATTCCATGCACCAATAATAAGAAATTAGCAGTAGGGATATATTACCGACCACCTGACCAGGACAGCAATATTGACATTGAAATGCTGAGGGAGATTAGAGAGGCTACCAAAATAAAGAACTCCATAATAATGGGGGATTTTAATTATCCTCATATTGACTGGATACATGTCACCTCAGGAAGAGAAGCAGAGATGAAAATTTCCCAGTGGCTTAAATGACTGCTTCTTGGAGCACCTGGTACAGGAATCCACAGGGGAGAGGTAATTCTCGATTTAGTCCTGAGTGGAGCGCAGGATCAGGTCCAGGAGATAACCGTTACAGGACTGCTTGGGAATAGTGACCATAATAACATTTAACATTCCTGTGGTGGGAAAAACACCTCAGCAGTCCAGCACTCTGGTATTTAATTTCAGAAAGGGGAATTACACAAAAATGAGGAGGTTAGTTAAACAGAAATTAAAAGGCACAATGACTAGAGCCAAATCCCTGCAAGCTGCATGGAATCTTTTTAAAGACACCATAATAGAGGCCCAACTTAAATGAATACCCCAAATTTAAAAACCTAGCAAGAGACCTAAAAAAGACTCACCGTGGCTTAACCACCTTGTAAAAAAGGAATCTTTTGAGAAGTAGAAGTCCAATTCTAGTGAGATGAATAGAAAGGAACATAAACACTGTTGTCAAATCAAGTGTAAAAATGTAATAAAAGCAAAAAAAGATTTTGAGGAACAGCTAGCCAAAAACTCAAAAAGAAATAAAATGTTTAAGTACATTAGAAGCAGGAAGCCTGCTAAAAAACCTGTGGGTCCCCTAGACGATCGAGATACAAAGGAGCAATCAAGGACGATAAAGCCATTACAGATAAACTAAATGATTTCTTTTCTTCAGTCTTCACGGCTGAGGACATAAGGGAGATTCCCAAATCTGCACCATTCTTTGTGGGTGATGAATCTGAGGAACTGTCCCGGATTGAAGTGTCATTAGAGGAGGTTTTGGAACAAATAGAAAAACTTAATGTTAACAAATCTCTGGGACCGGATGGCATTCATCCAAAAGTTCTAAAAACTCAAATGGGAAATTGCTGAACTATTATCTGTGGTTTGTAACCTATTCTTTAAATCGGCTTCCGTACCTAATAACTGGAAGGTAGCCAACGTGACACCAATATTTAATAAGGGCTCTAGAGGCGATCCTGGCAATTACAGACCGGTAAGTCTAAATTCAGTACTGGGCAAATTAGTCGAAACAATAGTAAAGAATAAAATTGTGAGGCATGTAGAAGAACATAATTTGTCGGACAAAAGTCAACATGGTTTCTGTAAAGGGAAATCCTGTTTTACTAATCTGTTAGAGTTCTTTGAAGGGGTTAACAAACATGCAGACAAGGAGGATCCAGTAGATATAGTATACTTAGATTTTCAGAAAGCCTTTGACAAGGTCCCTCACCAAAGGCTCTTGTGTAAATTACATTGCCATGGGATAAGAGGGAAGGTCCTTTCTTGGACTGAGAACTGGTTAAAAGACAGGAAACAAAGGGTAGGAATAAATGGTAAATTTTCAGAATGGAGAGGGGTAACTAGTGGTGTCCCCTAAGGGTCAGTCCTGGGACCAGTCCTTTTCAACTTATTCATAAATGATCTGGAGAAAGGGGTAAGCAGTGAGGTAGTAAAGTTTGCGGATGATACCAAACTGTTTAGGATAATCAAGACAGAAGCAGACTGTGAGGGACTCCAAAAAAAAAATCTCACCAAACTGGCAAAAAATGGCAAATGAAATTTAATGTGGATAAGTGTAAAGTAATGCACATCGGGGAAAAATAACCCCAACTATACGTACAGTATGATGGGGGCTAATTTGGCTATGACAAATCAGGAAAGAGATCTTGGAGTTATCGTGGATAGTTCTCTGAAAACTTCCACGCAGTGTGCAGCGGCGGTCAAAAAAGCAAATAGGATGCTAGGAATTATTAAGAAAGGGATAGAAAATAAGACACAGAATATCTTACTGCCCCTGTATAAAACTATGGTACGCCCACATCTTGAATACTGTGTACAGATGTGGTCTCCTCACCTCAAAAAAGATATTTTGGCCTTAGAAAGGATTCAGAAAAGGGCAACTAAAATGAGTAGGGGTTTGGAATGGGTCCCATATGAAGAGAGATTAAAGCGACTGGGACTTTTCAGTTCAGAAAAGAGGAGACTGAGGGGGGATACAATAGAGGTACATAAAATCATGAGTGGTGTGGAGAGGGCGGATAAAGAAAAGTTATTTATTAGTTCCCATAATAGAAGAACTAGAGGACACCAAATGAAATTAATGGGTAGCAGGTTTAAAACGAATAAAAGAAAGTTCTTCTTCACACAGCGTGTAGTCAACCTGTGGAACTCCTTGCCAGAGGAGGCTATGAAGGCTAGGACTATAACAGAGTTTAAGAGGAAGCTAGATAATTTCATGGAGGTTAGGTCCATAAAAGGCTATTAGCCAGGTGATAGAAATGGTGTCCCTGGCCTCTGTCAGAGGCTGGAGAAGGATGGCAGGAGACAAATTGCTTGATCATTGTCTTCGGTCCACCCTCTCTGGGGCACCTGGTGTTGGCCACTGTCAGCAGACAGGCTACTGAGCTAGATGGACCTTTGGTCTGACCCAGTACAGCCATTCTTATGTTCTTAATAAATGAGACCTGAGTGTCTAATGTAATAATAAACAAGCAGGGGGAAAAAATCTTTAAAAAGACAACAAAAAACTTTCCTTCTTGTTGCCTTTATTCATCATAAAAGGCACTAGCCCAACTCTGTACCTTGTTTTTAACCTTTCCAGGTTATTTAAAAGAAATATTTAGAACTAAAAGACTTATCTGGTGTTGCTCAGGCCCTTCAGGGCAAAGGGCTGGAGGTGTGGGTGGTGCATGATGAGTCAGTGCAGGGTCTTGAGGATGTGGCAGGCTCAGGGCAGGAATCTGGGGGTATGGGAGTTCCGGGAGTCAGGATTGAGGGGTAAGGAGGGGCTCAGAGCCGAGGGTTGGCAGGTGCAGGGGGAAGGGAGTTTATGCTTGGGATCACCCCACTGACTGCTCCCAGAATTGGCTGTGGGATGGTGGGGAGCTGCGCGGCCTGCCATCCAGCTGCTCCCAAGAGTCGTTCATGAGTACTACTGTCCCTTCTATCACAACTGTCCCTTTCTGTTTGATGCAAAACAATTGTATTTCACGCACCTCCCGTTGTCCTGGCACAATCAAACTCTAACCTTGCTTTAACTTATGACAAGAGGAAGCTGAATACCAAATTTGGTGGTCCTAGGCCTTACTGTTTTGGAAGAGTTCTTGAACAAACATTCACAGAGGAACGGACCGACAGATGCACATTTCTAAAATATATAGTAAGATGTTTATTGGGGGTAGGAAATCAATTCTGGGAGCTCTGATCAGGTAATATTCAAAATGTCACTTTTTTAAAGAGAAAGTGGAATAGAGGAAGATATCACAAAGCCACTAACTAGTAAATCTTTTAGTAGTGACTTGGCAGTCAAGCACAGATTATCTTCAGGCACTTATGTGCATTGTTAGAAATTTCTATTAAGTGAGTGTTGGTGAAACATGCTGAATTGACGGTTCTAGAGAATGAGACACTTATCCTAGTCTGTGCTCCATCACTTTCGCAATAATCCACCAGCACAAAGTGGATGAACTTGGTGCGTCTGGACTCTATAGGATCTCCTGCTTTTATGGAACAACAGTCAGGGGGTTGTGTGCCACTTAGTGTTTCCTGTCACACTCCTCTTGGTTGCTGGTGGAAGAAGTATGGTTTGGGGCTCCTCTGCAGCTTGTGATCCATGGTTCTACTAGCAACCCCAGGGGCTGTTGGCAGCTGGTATAAATGACCATAGTCATCAAACTGCTGTCCTGCAGTAGGGGGCTAGCTCTCAGAAGAGGTGTCTCAAGATTTGGGGAGTACAATGAGCCACTTATGCATCCAGCCAAAGTTCTGAGCCTAAAGTCCTTATTTATATGCCATAAGTAAATCCTAAGCAATGACACTGCAAGCTACCTCTTTATGCAATCAATCATTGTAATAATACCATATCATACACCAATAATATCATAATTAACTACGAATAATCAATACTTGTCATCTTCACTGTGTACCAGCTGGAATGTTCATTGTAGCAGCTTTAGTGTTATGGACACCCATCGACTAACTGATTAGGCTGAGGTCCTCAATTCACGTCTCACAGGCTCCCCCAAAGCCATCATATATTAACAATTCTAACTCCTTCCTTACATGAATGGGTTTTGAACTGTTACAAAAAAGTGAAGGACTCCGTGTCTTCACCCATTCCCGGTCTCTTTTAGGGAAAAATTTGAAATTCCCTCTTCCCCTTTAAAGATGGTTTTGTTTTTATTATACTTTGAAATATTTTTTTCTAAAGAAAATGGAGATGCAAGCTAGAGTTGGAAGATTTTCCAGCAGTTTAAATAAACAATATTATCTGAACCAGATCATGCTACCAGAAAAATGTAATAAACCAAGAGGGAAAACTGAGAAAATTCTATAGAATAAAGGAAGGCTTGTATAATTTTTATGCTTCAAGTCACCACCAGGTACTGAACACTTCGTTGTCAGTCAGTAACACACCTCCAGTGTTGCTGGCATCAAGAGATAATTGGCATAGCTGAAAAGAAGTACCATAAATCAGACTCAGTCCAAAGATTTTCCGAGGAAGTCAAGAGGTCAAGCTCATTTCAGGTCACCCCAGAGCACACATCCATGGTTTCAAGAAAAGGTTGCTTCTGCTTCAGCCACTGATGTGGGATCCTATGTGCCCTAGCTCAGTTGGTCTCACCATCAAGAGTGTAAAGCACCTGCCCAAATGGATTTCAACCTCAATTTAATCAAGAAGCTTACTGAAACTATCCTTGGGTCATGCCTGCTTTTGAAACCTGTGGAATTTCCCCCACCTCCACTCAAGAGTAAGAATGTTAAGGAGCAGGTTTTTGGCTAATCGTATATTGATATTAAGTGTATCAACTATACAATTAATCAGTAAGGGGTGGTTCTGCAGAGTGCCTCATCGGGGGTAGCTCCCAGAGCCAGCGCAAGGTGGGACTGAGTAGTCCTGGCTTGCGCCAGCTCTGGGACCGCTGCTGCTCTGCCTTTTAAATTAGTAAGAGCCACTAGGCTCTTACTAATTTAAAAGGCAAAGCAGCAGTGGAGGTAGGTTCAGGACCTGGCATGAGCCAGGACTGCTCAGATCCAGCTCGCAGTAACCTCTGTTCGTGGGGGCCCAGGCTGGCCACGGGCAGAGGCTGCTGTTGGAGCAGCCTCCCCTATACTCCTTCCCCCACCCCTGCTGCTGCTTCTGAGAGGCAGCAGTGGGAGAGGTGTGGAGGCAGATCGCATTGCAGAGATGGTGTTGAGGGAAACCTGCTTTTAAGCCATTTCCCCCTATCACTGGCTCCTGCTTCCCCCCCCCCCCCCGCCTTTGCTACCTCTTATACAGAAGCAGCAAGCGGGGGAAAGGGGAAGCAAGCAGCTGAGTACTCCGCTATTCACTTACATCCCTACTCAAGAGCATCCCCACATCCACTATAGCTGGCTTCCCCATATCCACAATAGCTGGCTTCATCTACTGGTTGCCAGTCTATGAAGGATTTTTTGGCAGACCCAAATTCATGGCCTCTGACTGCACCAGGAAAAAAAAGGGTGGATAGGTGGTACTATGTCCCCTTTCAGGCACTCAAATATCTCTGTAATTGCCTACAGGGCTAGGCATCAACCCTAAAAAACAGAACCCAAGAAGCTAGACTTATTTGGCAGGAAGCTTTATTATACAGAAGCTTTGCTGAGATGCTGTGATTTCATGCTGTGGGATGTGTCAGAGTTCAAGGACAAACTCTCAGATGATGCAACACTGGAGTTCCAGACATTGATCAAGGTGGACAGGTTGGTAGTCAGAACATCTCTTCGGGCAAGTCATGACACTGCAGATTCTGCAGCTAGTAACATGGTTTCTGCCATCACAATGAGGTTTGTGTCCTGGTTACACTCTTCTGGCATCCCTCTAGAGGTGCAACAAACAGGTCAGGATCTCCTATTTGAAGGGCTGTTGCTCTTAGAAAAAACTGATGAAATTTTGTGCGGTCTCAGGCCTGGTCTACATTAGGAGTTTAGGTCGGATTTAGCCACATAAGGTTGTTTTTTCTAAACAATGAGTCCACATTACCAAGCCTATTCCATTGACTTTAAGGGCCACTAACATCTATTTCAGTACTCCTGCTTTTCACGAGGAGTAACGCTAAATTTGACCTTTTATGGTCCACTTTATGGTAGTGTAGACGGAGCATTGCAAAAGTTGACATTCTTGGCCTCCAGAAACCATCTCACAGTGCCCCACTGTGACTGCTCTGCAAGGACTTGCTGCACTACTGCTCTCCAGGTGAACAGGAAAAGCCCTGGGAAACTGAATTTCATTTCCTTGGTGGACAGCATGGCAAAAATACCTCTGAGCAGGCGGAACACCTGAGCAGCACACCTCGCCATGAGTTCTATGAGATTAAGTCCCATGAGCTCTAGTTCCCATGGGCATAGATGAGCATCAGCATGGAGTGTGAAGGAGATCTTGGACCTCATCAATACATGGGAGAGGAATGATTAGGGGGGTTGAAACAGCTGCCATATGAAGAGAGATTAAAAAGACTGGGACTTCTCAGCTTAGAAAAAAGGAGATTTAAAGGGGGAGATAATAGAGGTCTATAAAATCATGACTGGTGTGGAGAAAGTGAATAATTATTTACTTGTTCCTATAACATAAGCACCAAATGAAATTAATAGGTAGCAGGTTTAAAACAAACGAAAGTAAGTATTTCTTCACGTAGCACACATCCACCCGTAAAACTCTTTGCCAGAGGATGATGTGAAGACCAGGACTTTAACAGGGTTCAAAAAAGAAGTAGACAAATTCATGGAGGATAGGTCCATCAATGTGTATTAGCCAGGATGGATAGGAATGGTGTCCCTAGACTCTGTTTGTCAAAAGCTGGAAATAGATGACTGGGGAGGGATCACTTGATGACTACCTGTTCTGTTCATTCCCTCTAGGGCATCTGGCATTGGCCACTTTGTAAAACAGGATACCAAGCTAGATGGACCTTTGGTCTGATGCAGTATGGTTGTTTTTATGTTCTTACACCCTTATTTATTCAAGATTAACTTTCACAAGAAGACAAGCCCTTTGAGAAGCTGGTGTTCTTGTCCTTTATCCAAGTTCTGCTCCTTGTAATCTCACACTTGAATCTCTCATGATTTTCTAGGATTAGGCACAAGCTTTTTGTTTTCACTAGTAACCATTATAAATGCTTTACAGATTTGCCAATTAAGATGCAAATTTCTGAAAATTAAAATGTGGAAGACTAGAATTAATTATACCTTTAGTTTCTGAAGCTGTTTTTTGTGGAACAGAACTTCAAATATGAAAAATACTACGCTGAACACTTCAGAGTTTGTTTAATGTTGAGTATTCCCAAAATAATTCTACTTGTTGTTTGGTTTTAATAATTCAAGTAGTAGTTTTTAATCTAATTTCTTTGTTTTTAAAATGTCATGTTATATTGAATATATGAAGTTTCAAACTTTCCTCATAAATCAGAAACAATGAAGATTGGGTGGAACTTTTAGTTTCATTCCAGTCTGATTACTTTCAAAATCCTTTGGGTTTTCTCCTAAGAATAGATGACCTCTGTTTAATAATCTGAACTCTCTAGTTCTAGTTGTCTAGAAAAAAAGCTAGTAAAGTTGCTAATAAAGGGTTTGACACTCTCATTTGTGCATTTGGAGAGTTTAAATAATGAGCACAAATCAGTGTCCTTTAAGGGCTAGCAACCAGTATTTGTATCTGTGTTCTCTGTAGAATAATACTTCTGACATGCAGGTGATATTAAACATTTTGTGAGGTTTTTTTAATGCACTTTTTGAAAGAAGCTTATTGATGAGAAATTATTGTAGTACTTGCTAAGGATTCCTTTTTTCTTCCGATTTTTTTAAAGAACTTCATTTTCACTTTGTCAAAGATATAAATGAATACTTTTTTTTAAATTCTAGGCTATATGCTTTCTATGCTGAGGATTTGAAATAATTGCCTAGTAGTTTGAATACATTAACATGGAAATTCCCATGTAGTAAGAAGATTTGACAGTTGACATTAACAATTGCTGCAGGAAAATTCTCTTGAAATTGGGCTCACCATTCTTCTGGTCTGCAGAAAGGCTTTGTCAGACCTTCCAGGCATAATGTAGTGACTTGACTATATGGGAAATTTGCTAGTTCTGTTCTGTCTCCAGTTTTGTCAAGACATTGGGTTGCCAAATTTTGAAATACTGAAGCATTTGGATGAAGTCAAGTAGGTGTCATGTTTTTCTCCCTTAGCCTCTCCACTATCTTTGTTCACAATGCTTGGTAGGAGTGGTTGAAATGACCTACTATGGTTCTATGCGTGGCCATCATTGTCAATGCACAGGGTTGCCAGATTCTGCTGGTTTCTGTCACTGTCATTTTCCTACCAGTATTATTAAAGTAGTAAAGCAAAGGCATGTGAAGTGGGATGTGTGCTGATTGCACATAACATTGACAATAAGAGCCATGCATTCCCTCTACATCTAATCCATGCCTAGGCAAATTACGCCCCCTCTCCCCCCCCCCCCCCCCCCCGGACAGATCTGGCCTGCCAAGCCACCAGATCCAGCCCATGGAGGCAGTGGGGAGCCCCAGGCAGGCTCCCCTGCTTGTGCTGTGCCAAAATGCAGCTGCCAAGCTTCCTTTCTGTTTCAAAACTGGAGGAGTGGGAGGATGTTTCAGGAGCTGCCCCGTCCCCAGCACAATCCCATTGGCCGGTTTCTGGCCAGAAACCAGCCAATGGGAGTTGTTCCTTGGAATAAAGGCAGACAAGAAAAAACGCACCCTCTCTCCTTGGCTCATTTGTTCACTGAAACATATGGCCAGGCAATCAGGCAGGCGGGCTGGCTGTGAAACGTTTTAAACTTGGCAGGCAGGCTGGTTTGCGTGCTGACTGGTAAGTCTCCTGTCCACAGCCTGCCTCTGACCCCCAAGCCTCTTCCTTCCCCAACTCTCTGCCTCCACCCTCCCCCCCCCCCCCAACTCAACATATCCAAACCCTCTTGCACCCATACCCCTTCCCAGATCTGGCACCCCAATCCTGCCCCAGATCACAATCCCCTTCTACCCTAGGTCACATGCCAAACTCCTGCACTCTAGTCCCCTGCCCTAGGTCACAACCACCTCCTTCACCCAAACTCTCTCCGAGACTCTAGTCTACCTCCTTATAGACTAACTGAAGTGTTGGAGCATAAGCTTTCGTGGGCAAAGACCCACTTCATCAGATGCATCTGACGAAGTGGGTCTTTGCCCACGAAAGCTTATGCTCCAACAGTTCAGTAAAAGTACCACAGGACTCCTCGCCGCTTTTGCAGATTCAGACTAACATGGCTACCCCTCTGATACTAGTCTCCCTCCTGCACCTCAATCCCTTACCCCAAGCTCCCTCCTGCACCCAACCTCCATCCCAGACCCCACATCTCCTCCATTAATATAATGGAAGGGTGAGGACCTCGACCACTTTCCAAAATCTTGAAGTGGCCTCCTGTCAAAGATTATTGCCCACTCCTGATCTAATCAAAGTGCTGCTATAGTTTAGTTGACGCACACTGCAAATTCTAGTTAGCAAATTCTAGTTAGCAAAACTGTGAGACCATCTTAGTTACAACAGTCTTGCAGCCCACTAAGATGGAGGGCCAGTCACGGTCCACTCACTAACGTAGGTTGCCCATTGCTGTTCTGCACTCTCTGAAATAATAAGCTGGCATGAAAGAAGAGTATATCCCATTACTCTTGCATTGAAAAGAGTATATCCCATCACTTTCTTGAAAGTTTTCTTCCCACCTCTCCAAGAGTAAATAATTAAGTACAATTTATTCCTCAAAAGGCAAATTGTCAGCAATGTAGCGTAATGGATCTCTACATCTCCTGCTTCCTCAAACATTTTCCAGGCCAGCCTGGTTGTTTTTAATAAGAGTTAAACAAATTCACATTTTAATAAATTGAAAACACTTTAAAATATGGATTAGTAGATTTATAAGTTATTGAGAAGGAAAAATTTGTCTTTATCAGTTCAATTACAGTAAAATATATTTGCTTCTCTCCCCTCCCTTTCAATTCATAGCCTCTTTGAATCTGGTTGAGGAAAACCACTTTTTCAAAGTACCTTTTTATTTTCAATTTTGTAACAGGCAAAACAAGTGACTATGAGGTCTTTTAAATGTTTTATAAAGTAATTTAGCTAATTTCTTATCCTACAACTACCCAGGATGGACTTTCATACCTAAGTAATTTCAGTACTAGTTTTTGAGGTGTATTCTGATAGCTTTTTATCTATGGTTCAGGGTAGATCAGTGAGAAAATCATTGTCTCTTTTCATAGGATACTTTCTTGATCAACAAATTTCTGCTTTCTTGTCCCTACCCACTTTATCCTTGTGTGCAGAGTTGTTGTAGCCATGTTGGTCCCATTATATTAGACCCTCAAAGTGAGTGAGGGGTTATGCCTTTTATTGGACTGACTTCTCCTGATGAGAGAGAGAGAAGCTTTTGAGCTTCTTCAGGTTGTCTTCAAGTCCTGAAGGCCACCTCTGTGTAAGGTCAAAAGCTTATCCACCAACAGAAATTGGTTCAGTAAAATCTTACCTCTCTAACCTTTCCTCTTTATCAGTGGGATGTTATGTTTAGAAATCTTATATCCAGAGTAGGTGAAAGGCAGGGAGATCATTGTAACTTTTCAATTATCAACTTTTATTCAGGGAGTGTCCCTTTCCTCAACTTTTAAGTGAATGTGCATCCCTGTGCCAGTGATTGGAAAATTTCAGTAGCAGTGACCTGTTGGGTCACACGTGCAGGGTCTCCCTGTGTCATGCCTCTTCTGGCAGCTTTATAGTATTCTGTGATCAAACAACCCCCAAGTTCCTTCTCAATGTCCCTTGGCTTCAGAGCTATGACAGCAACTCTTTACTTATTATATATTAGACTTGTTGTTATTGAAGTGTTAGAGTAGTTAGCTATAGTTACCCTCCTCTTCCCCATTTATTTTATTATTTTAAAATATTAGATATCATTAAGTTTGTTCACCCTTTAGTATAGTGCAGCTTTAACCCCTTTCTCCTGGGCAATGCTACTGAAGGGTATGCCCAGATCCCCAGAGTTTAAACTACGCCTTGCTTGCTGGGACTCAGTCCTGGTCAGTATTGGAAATGCTGGGTGTGTCTGTTGCCTTGCCCAAAAGAGTAAATCAGTCCTCAAATGGTGAAAAAAGGAAGGCAACAAATTCCCTTTCCAGGGAACCAACCAAAAAGAATGAACTCCTGACACCCTTGGTATTGACCACAGCATGGCTAAGCACCTACAAGTCGGTGGGATATTCTGGTACTGAGACAGCCAAAGACCTTAAGTGAGCAGACTGAGAGAGGAGATCACCTTCTCCTTTGTACTGATGGGGAGCCTCTTAAACATCTGGCACTGAGCAGCTCAACATCATCACGGTTGGTCTACATCTACCATTCTCCTAGCACATAGCGCAACTACCTCTGTACTGATATCGGCTACAATAGCAGCACTATCTATAACACAGTTTTATGTATTGAGACTTGTGGCACCACCAGTTTCTTCATCATAAGGAGTTGCTAGTGTATGTAACTAGAATTTCCCTTTTATTTTGTACTGATATTACTCCAGCATGTTCAGTACTATGCTAATTTATACCATCACTGAGATCATCCTCGCCTTTTTTTAAGTGATGATTCACCCATTTGCATGACTGCTAGTCCAGGTCCACCAAAGTAACCTGCATATCAGCCAAGTGATACCCAAGAGTGGTATGGACATCCCACCACTGGTGCCATTCCTCCTGCAATGGTAATTTTGGAATTCGTGATCTTCGTACAGTCACTAGTACTTTAGGCCTTCTAGTGTCTACAGAGAGAAGAAGTAGTGTTCTGCATCAACCTTGGCAGGTAGAGCTTCTGGAGCAGTTTCTGAAGAATGGGAGGAGGCTTTGCAACAGGAAGTCATAGCTTTAGTCAATCTCTTCATCCTCCTCAGACGAAGCAGACATGTCTCCACCACTTAGTTCCAGAATCTATTTTCATAAATTGCTGACTTGCTTAAAATACCTCCGAAGAAATGGCAGAGTCTGGGTGTAAGCTGTTGGCTATTTTACAGATGCAAATGTAATCAAAGATTGCACTCTATAAATGAGGTATGTTGGACCCAACCAAGATCATCTGGCAGACCCTGGCAATAATACCACCCACTTGTAAATGAGTGGACAAAGTATTACGTCCGCACAAAAGCAATAGCTTTTTCTTCTCATATCCCCCACTAAATTCCTTAGAGGCCATGAATTACTGGGGCAGACAGTACCACTTCAGAACCATCCCATACATAACTGGAAAAAGACCGTTTTGGGGGCACAAGATCTGTTTGTCAGCAACTCTGCAATTTAGAATTGCCAATTATAAGATATCCAAGTTTATTATCTCTGATGATGACAAATAACAATAAAGAGGGTCACCTTCTTGCATGGATGGCCTTATAAGCTTCATTGGATAAGTTAGAAACAGCCATACGATTCATTGGCACTACAGAAGTTATGTGACTTCCTTTGTGACTCCACCTCTCTGGGTTTCCTAAGAAGGTCCAATCTACTGTTAATGATCTTCCCTTTGAGGTCCAGAAATTGTTCGTGGAAAGACTAATCCCTCCAAACCTTGAAGGATTCCAGGGCAACTCATTGGTCTTTAAATATTTACACATCTGCCAAAAGGAGGAAGCTGGAGAAATAGTCTATTCAACAGACAAGACCTACCCCTTCTGTCCAACCACAGAGGCAATGTGACCTACAAAAACACTGGTTACTTAATCCCATTTACCTCCTATTCCCCTCCTATCCACCTTCCCTTAATGTCCCTTTACAGGGATCTTTCTTGTGATCATTTTTTGAAATAAATCACTTCCTGTACTTGGCTGTGGTAGAACAAGTACTGACACAACACAGAAGGAGGAGGCTTTTATTTCCACTACTAAACCCAGAAAAAGAGTGGGGAATGAAAGCCTATTCTTAACCTAAGGAAACTCAGCATGTTCATGAAGGTTGAGTGTGGTCATTAAGGGAGCCGACAGCTTCTATTGCCCTGGGCAAGGTGTGTGTGCGTGCGTCCGTCCGTCCGGGGGAGGGGGGAGAGTGGCTCTGTGCCCCTGGAATGGGCAGAAACTCAGACAGAAGAGGTGGGTCTGGGGCAGCCAGCCCTCTGCTCTGCACCCCCAGCCCTCCAGAGCTACCCAAAGCATGTGGCATAGCACTCCCATGGCAATTTAAAGGGCCTCAGGTTCTGGCTGCCTCCCCTCTCCCATTAGCAGGTCTGATGGTCATGTTGGCAACTATAATCCAAGCACTGAAACAAAGGGACTGGGTCTTGACCTTTGCTCTCCAGGATGGATATTTTCATGTTTCCAGACACCCAGTGTTCTGGAGATTCTTCTAATCAATTCAGGGACTAGTTTGCTACCAGTACAAAATAATGCCTGATATTCTCCAAGGTTCTTGCAATTGGTGGTGGCCTACTTCTGCAAATAAGGATTCATGATATTCCCCTATTTTAAACAACTGTCTACTTAAAGCCCCTTTCTCAGGAAGATGCTGTAGAAGCTACTCCGAGGAGGATGGTTCTCTTCTCTCAGCTATTATAAATAAGCATGAAAAAATTGACAAGAACCATTCAAAAACTAGACTTCATTGTGACCCACCTTGATGTGCCGGAAGCCAAAGCCTTGTTACCACTATGCAGATTTATCACCTTTGATTGAACAGCACAGACTAGCAAACAGATACCATCATTCAGGACCTCTCTCCCAACTATTGGTCATATGACAGCAACTATGTTAGGTAAACATGCTAGCCTACATGTGCATTGTCTGTAAGGCTGGATCTGGACAACATACATTCAACACAGCCAAAGTCTGAACAAATGTCTCATCACTCAAAAGCCCTGTACACTGGTTGGCTCAACCCCACAATATAGGAGTCCTTTTCACACAGTCCCTTTTGTATGTATCCTTAAGGTCAGGGAGCTTTCTTGAACAACCACACAATTCATGGTAGGTGGGCCCCCACAGAGTCAAGTTTACACATCAACCTACTGGAATTATGAGCAGTCTGCAGTGCATGCTCATGCTTTTTACCTAAGACCATAAAGGTACTGACAGACAACATTCTTTTCATATTTATGTAAACCTTCAAAGGAAGAGCAAGGTCACATTCTGTCTGCATTAAAGCAATGAGATTATGAAACTGGTACATTGCTGTTGTGATAAATGCATCAGCTACCTATCTACAAGGATCTCAGAACACCAGCACAAATGCACTAAAGAGAAAGTTATCTGTCCCACAAGAGGAAAATAAGCATTATGGTCCTACAGAATACATTCAGACACTGGGGTTCTCCCCCTCCCCCGAGACTTTTTTGCTATAGGCTGGAATGCCAAATGTTCAGTTTTTTGCTTAAGAGCAAGATTCGAACCATGATCTCTGGGTGGTGATTTCCTTATCTGCTGTATGCATTTCTCCCTGTCACTCTGTATCCAGAGTGATACACAAGATAAAGACCAAACAGTACAGAGTCATCTTGATATTTCCCACGTGGCCTGAACAAACTTGATTTCCTTACCTGTTGAAGATGTCAGTATGCCCAGCGCTTGTTCTCTTTCTCTCCTTTCCCCCATATCTCCTATCTCAGGATGCAGACCAGGTTCATTATTCAAACTTAGAGATTTACACCAGGAGGCATGGTTCCAGAACCTTGAAATGACCTGCTCAAAAGATGTGAGGGACATGCAATTAACAGCAAAAGTACATGTTGTATGTACCTGTACAAATAGAAGATACCATATATAATGCCAGAACAGGTAAGCTACAGCTATTACATCCCCCGTGCCACTGGTTCTAGATTATGTACTGGACCTAAAAAAAAATCTGTTCCTATCAATGAAGGTGGCCTTTCTTGTCGCAATCAGATTTGTGGGGGGGAGTGAAAGAACTAGGGACTGTTGTGGTTTCAAAGATAACGTTTATTTTTAAGAGAGGCCACATCCTAAAATTTCTACCCAACGTGTCATCTTCATTTTATTTCAGTCAAGTCATTCACCTTCTATCATTCTTCCTCAACTTCATGAAAACAAATGATAGCTGGTGTTCCTCACTTTGAGATAGGCACTAGCACACTATTTTGAAAGGACTAAGCTCTTCAGGAAATCACTGAGTATTCCTTTCTCTTTAAAGGAATATCTAAAAGATCCACTAGCCAAGTAGAGGCTCTTTGAAATGTATTTCTGGGTGCTACCAACTGCATGATATGCAACCCCCCACTAGGGGCTCAAACACACTCCACCAAATCACTTTCCACTCTGATAGACTTTCTAAACCAGGGGTGGGGAACCTATAGCCTGCAGGCCAGATGCAGCTTGCCTTTATCTGGCCTGCAAAGCTCAAAGCTTCCCCCTGTCCCTCCAGGGGCCAAGTTGGCACTGGCAATTCAGCCACTCCTCACTGGTTAGCAAAAAGCACCACATTTAGTGCAAGTATTGTATTTAATTACAAATCAGTATGTTTTAATGATTACCAACCAGTGAGAATCAAACTTTCCTTAGGAAAATAACTAAAAGTATAGTGCAAAGCAACAGTGAAGTCCGTGGTGGAAATCAAGTTTTTTGTTTACTCATTTAAATAATGTTTTAAATTGGTGATTTAATTCTCTTCCCCCCCCCCCTTTTTTTTTTTTTTTTTTTTTTTGAGGGCTCAATTCCTCGGTGCTGGACCCTGGTCTGATACCACCTTTGGAGATGTACAAAGTTGACTTTGATTTAAACAATCCACAATAATTTAAAAACACTGCAACCACCTTTACAGATCTCAGCCAGTTTTCCCCCCATACTCATGTGGCTTTATCTTCCTCTTTGATTAAGTTCACAGAAGAATTCAGGATTAGATCTATAGAGTTCTTCTTCAAGGAGTGTCCCAGTGAGTGCTTTCCTGTAGGTGTTTTGGCACCCCTGCACTTGTTATCAGAAATTTTGGGCTGCAGTATTCCCCTGGGTATCAGCACGCATGTGAAGCACCACTCACGAAGTCAAGCGTCGCCTTAGTTCCTTCTCAGCTGCTCCTGGTTCATTTAAGACAGAGCAGTTATCCATGATAGAATAGCTAGAGTTGATAGATTTGTGTGTGTTAGTTATTAATATTGAGTTTAAGTAGTTTTGGCAAGTTAATTCATTGGTTTTTTTTTCCCCCGTTAGTGTTAGTTTAAAAAAAAAATTTTATTCTACAGTTATTATAGTTAAATTAGATACGCTAGATTCACCAGACTTCAAGAGATATCTGACCTGCAGAATGTCAATTCCTATCTTGGATGGACATGTCCAGTGCACTAGATGCCAGGGTAACGACCATTCACCAAAATCTTGCCATAACTGTAAAAAGCTCTCACCCAGGTCGCTCAAAGCAAGAGAGCTCCAGCTTAAGCTGCTCTCTATGGGAAAGACTGACAGACCAGTGTTGGAACCACCTTCAACTACATGGCTGCTTTGTACATCTCCAAAGGTGTTTCTCTCCTCGCATTCCACCCCAAACACGCTGCTGGTTGATGTGGCAAATAACAGGGGGAAATAAACACAATTCAAGTTGACCCTATATGCAGGGCCGGCCCAAGCCCTTTTGGTGCCCTGGGCCCGGGAGCGCAGTGCCACCTCCGGGCACAGGGCTCATGCGCAGGCCCGTCCGTGGGGTGCGGGTCTGCCCCTCCCAGGGTGCGCAGGCCCCTCCCCCGGGGCACACGGAGCATGCGCGGGCTGGTCACGGCCACTGGTGCGCAGCCTGGGGCCTGCCCCCAGGGCGCGCAGCGCATGCATTGCCCAGCCTGGCCTGGCAGTGCAGGCCCCCGCAGCCATGGGGGGAAGGGCGCTGCTGGGCTGGCGCTGCAGGAGCCGGGCGTGTGGCTCCTGATGCCAGCTGTAAGGGATGCTGCACACCCCTTACAGCTGCCATCAGGTGCCACTCATCAGTTGGCGCCCTGGGAGGCTGCTCGGCTCACCCTGCCCATACGACAAAAATTGGAACGGGCTAGACCTCCTTGGCAAGAATTCATACTCTTCTGCATCCCAGTTAGTTAGAATTGCTAATTACTCTGGTCTTCTTGAAAAATATACATACAACCGTTTTGAGAAGATGAGACTTTTTATTGATAAACTACAAGAAAAGCACAAGGCAGCGTACAAATCTAGTATCGATGAGGCTATCTTGATACCAAAAACAGCCCTCCAGGCTTTTCTTGTCACGACCAACACAGCTTTGAAGTGTCTCGCCACGGCTGTAGTCATACACAGAGTCTCTTGGCTCCATTTGTTAGGCTTCTCTAGAGAAGTACAAAACACCATTGAAGACCTGCCATTTGAGGGCTAGAAATTAATCTTGGCCAATACTGACACTGAACTCTATTCTCTAAAAGACTTGAGGGCAACCCTCAACTCTTGGTTATATACATCCCCCAACAGAAGAAAAAAGTCAATCAAATGTATAAGCCCCGTGGTAGAGCAGCATCCTGTTTATCCCAGAGACACTACGACATGAGGTGCCTCTAGAGACAACAGAAGCAGAGAAAGCCACAGGATCAGCAAACTACACCCCAGTCCATCAATGGCAGGCAGATATTTTGAACATCTGGTCAGGGGTTCGATGTTGTTTCCTCACGCCAGCAGTTACAGAGTCAACCTTTTTCCAACACCTTTTTCCAACCTTTTTCCAACACCTGGGCTGCAATAATAAAATGGGCCCTAGAGGTCCTGAACAATAGCCTAGCGATCCCAGTCATCAAATTTCCACCAACCCAATCCCCTTCCCTGTCCCTCTTCAGGGACCCTTCTCATGAGCCCATTACGGCAAGAAATAAACAAACTGCTACAAATGGTAGCAATAGAAATTATTCCAGAATGTCACAGGGGAAAGGGGATCTACTCCAGATACTTCCTCACGCAAAAAAAGTAGGGAGGATAGAGGCTCACATTGTATTTACAAAGGCTGAACAAGTACTTAAGAAAGCAGTGATTTACCATGACAACACTGGCAAAGATAATTCCTGCATTCGACCTTCAGGATACATATTTTCATATTGCAATAAGACCATCTCACAAATTCTTCAGATTCACACTAAATAATCAATACTGTCGGTACTCAGCGGCTCCCAGAGCCTTCTCAAATTCTGGCCATGGCAGTAGCACACCTATGAAAATCAGGAATAGTAATCTTCCCTTACCTGGACGATTACCTGATAGTAGCTCCAACAGAACAGCAGGCCAAACAATCCACAAAAATCACAATCAGACATTTTACAGAGCTGAGGCTACAAATAAATGCACAGAAGTCCAACCTGACCCCATTGCAAGAACTCAAGCTCATAGGGGCTATGCTTGATTGCATGCAAGCACAAGCGTGGCTACCTCTTCCAAGATTCCACACACTCACTGCATAAGCACAACCTGTCATACACGGCCCCAAAATATCAGCCAGACAATGCCTGCAACAACTTACGTAGTTCCTCATGCAAGGTTACATGAGAGAACTCTTCAGGCCTGGTTGCACACTTGCCTCCACCCACACAGGCACTCATTGTGCAAAATCCTCAGCCCTACAAACAGGGTCGGAGTGTCCCTTTCCTGGTGGGTTCAAGACAACAACCTCTGCTCAGGGGTTCCTTTCCACCAGCCAAGTCTGTCGATCCACATCACAATTGATACCTCACTGGAAGATTGGGGAGCCCATATGCCGGATCACACTATCCAGGGGAGATGGTCTCCCAGGGAGTCAAGCATGCACATCAACGTACTCAAGTAACGAGCTGGTGAAAACTTTCTCTAATTCAGGGCAAGGCAGTCAGGGTATATACAGATAACATCGCCTGCACGTTCTACATAAACCGACAAGGCGGACCCAGATCACATCAGCTATGCAATGAAGCAGTTGCCCTATGCATATGGTGCATAACTCCATCAAATAGATAGATCTGTGGTATATTTCCCAGCTGAACAAAATGCCACAGTGGTCCAGTTGCGTTGTTTTCACCAGAAGCACAAGAGGAAGATACACCCTCAAGCCCTGAATTCCGTCTTCTGCAGGTGGGATTTTGTGGAAATAGACTTATCGGCAACATCACTCCACTCCAAATGCCCCAAATACTACTCTAGGGTGGACCTGGGCAGGAACTCCATAGGTGATGCCACGATCAGCAATTGGCCTCACAGGCTAGTGTATGCCTTTCCACCCCTTTCCCTCATAGGGAAAGTCATTCACAAGATAAAAGCACAATCAAGTGAAGGTGATTATGATAGCACCTGCATGGCCCAGACAGACATGGTTCCCTTACCTGTCGCAGATGTAAGTTGCTCCTCCTATTACTCTTCCTCTATGGCTGAACATAGTATACTCGGACCAGGGTTGGGTTCTGCATCCATAGGCTCATAAGCTTCATCTGACCACAAGGCTCCTTCATGGTTAACAGTGTAATGCTTCTCCTGCACAGAAGTAGTAGGAAACATAATCCTTAATTACCACAGAGTACAAGGAAAACCTACCTGTACAAATGGCAGTGTTTTTCCCAATGGAAAATGGCCTAACCATAGCCCACTTCAGCCACAGTCAACACAAATAATCACCACAATGGTCTTTGAGTATCTCCTCACACTTAAAACACAACTTGTCTAACATCTGTTAAGGTACATCTTGTGGCCTTATCTAGTGAGCATGACAGGGTGAACGGACAAACTCTTTTCTCTCACCTGACCACCAAAAAAATTCTTGAGAGGATTTAACACCTTTCCTCCAATAAAGCCAATAATCCCATCTTGAGATCTCAACCTAGTCCTGAACTCATTAACTCATCCTCCATTTGAGTCCATGGCTACTCTCCATGAAGGCAGCATTTCTGATAGCAATTGCAATGGCCAGAGGGATCAGCGAATTAGCTGCCCTTGTGGCCAACCCATCGTTTACGACATTCTACAAAGAGAAGGTCGTACTAAGGTGACATCTGAAATTTCTTCCGAAGATAGTCTCACATTTCCACATGGCCTGCCAGCATGATACTGTACAACTTGTTAATAGTACCAACCGAGGTCAGTGATTGTGCCTGGTGATCAGACTTTTGCTTCCATAGATATTCTTTCCAAAACATAGATGAGCATATACATGCAGTGGGTTATCATGAACTTCTACTACCTATGCTGTATCTGGTCTATGAATAAACTTAGATTTCAGTGTTGTCAATTTAAGGTCTTTTAATAGTAAATTCATCTAAACTTTAAAAAAAAAATCCCAGAAAAATGTAACATTTTTCTATAGAATCACTAAAATTAATTATATAGTCTCCATGTGGCCATTTTTCCTTTATAAAATAATCTTGCTCCTCAGAATCTCAGCTTTTGAATTTCTTGCCCTTGCATTTTAAATGTCACCTATGAATGTTGTATTAAAGTAGAAAGATTCTCAATTTCTCATAAGAGAAGCTGAAGATTATATTGAATTTTTTCCATTAAACCAATTTTTAACTAAAGATTATGTAGGCTTCAGATTAGCAAAACCTTTAAACATATATGTAACTTTAAGCATATATGTAATTTTAAGCACAAGTGGAGTCCCATTGAATTCAATGAGGCATCATTTGTCTGTATTACTCAAGTGGTTAATACATGTGGGTTTGTGAAGACATACATACACACACAGAGAGACACAGACAGACAGACTAGTATTAATGGAAAATATATGTTCAAAAGGAGGGGAGAACATGTATGTAGTGACATTAAAAGGAGAAAATATCCTTTTGAGTGAAAGAATGTGAACCATTAAAAGTAAAACCTTTACACTACAGATTATCCAAGTTTCACACTTGGATTTGCTAATTGATTTTCATTTCTAAATAGAATTGATACATTGAAGAACAGGGCTGTATGCCTTTTTTTTTTTTAAAGTGAATATATTTCAGGTCCACAAATACTCCATGAAATATAAGTGGGTTTTCTGTATAATTCTGAAGTTTGTTTTCTGTAGGTGTAGGCAAGATGTTCAGATTCAGTGGGGTGCCAGTTTGGTAATTTTGTTCGAACTGCATGGTGAGAATAATCTTTCTCCTAAAATGAAGCAGAAGGATAAGTAATAACTTTTTATGCATGATAAGCATCAAAAATATGAGCCTGCTGGTCTTTGCTTTTCATTTTTCTTTGCCTTTGTCTTTCAGTCAGAGCCTCCTGCAGCGTGCACACGATGTGATCAATAACTCAATAACTTTTTTCATGCAGTAATTATCTCTGTGGTATTATCTGAACACTCTTTTTCTTTATTACCCAAAAGATGCAGGAGATATTTATATAACCAGCTGATCCCATTTTGGATAAAGCTACTTCATGACAGCAGGGAAATAGTTTATTTTAAATAAATATTATATATAGAAAGTTTTGCCAGACAGTTCTTTCTTAAGTTGGAAAAATGTATTCTAAAAGACTTCATTAACTACACTTACTTTGCCATGTTTAATTATATATATGGTATAATGTGTAGGATATTGCAATACGCTATACATTTTCTTATGTGCTTTAATTTACTCAATGCAAATGTTAAGCAATTATCTCTTAAGATGTAGTGTCATTAAAATGACATGATTTGTATCTATTTTCTTTGAGGTAGCTATTTTAACCATTTTTTAAAATAGTCTTTACTATAGAAAGGAGTGAGCTTTCTGTGTGCTTTATAGCTAATGTATTCAACACTGAAATGCTCTTCATTTGTTTCATGGATTTCTTTTACAGATTGAGATCTTGCAAGAATCTCGAATGATGATTCCAGATTGCCAACGCAGATTAGAAGCTGCACATGCAGATCTTACTCAGCTATTAGTAAGTCAAGCGCAAAATAACTAACTGAGGCTTGTGCATTTCATGTCTTGGCCACAAAGACTTAGAGCCCAGATTCTTTCACTGATAGTATTGTGTTAGCAAATTATTTAACCTGCAGTACAAAGGCATAATGAAACTGACTAAGATTGTACACTTTTTACTTTGGATAGTATTTTGTGTATATTTCCATGACTAGTATTATGTAACATAATAGTTGACTTCAGAATGTGTATAGATAAGTGAATACAAAGTTTAATGTAGACATTGGGTTCTTTGCTATGAGTAGTAAACTTTAATAAAAGAAAGTTGAGAAATCAGTCCTGCACCCAGTAGACACTTAAATTTTGATATATTAAAGTGGAGTCCCTTGCTTTTAAAGTTATATTGTCAGACTGCTTAATGTCTTTTGTTGTATAAATGTATAAACTTTAGGTTAATTCAGGTTTACAGATGGAACATTCTGCTTGCTTTGATTACTTGGTAATTAAAAATCATAGTATCTTAATATATAAGATGTTAGCTTGATTTCAGAGGAACTATTTGCATTTGAATAGGGATGATATAGGAAATTAGGGCCCAAACTTCCTTTACCTAGCTTTAAGGTCACATGTGTACAGTAAAAAGCTGACAGTTTCTTTACCAGCAGTCTTGTTACCCATGTAGATTTAAACTATACAATGGAATTTACACATCTTATCCCCATTTAGTGAAATGAAGGAGAGATCGTTTACATGAAGGGGCTGACATAACTAAATGAGTAGTCATTCCCATTGTTCTGTAAATTGAGAAGGCAAATAGATATCCTACTTTAAATCAAAAGGTCTGAAACTTTAACACATCCAAAATTCAGTAATACCAAAAAGTTTGTAAAGGTCATTCCCCCCCTCTCGCCTCAACACACTTCCATAGTTTCCAATAAAGTGAACTTTGAAAGAATCTTTTTTTTTTTTTTAATGGACAACCTCAAAGAAGGTTTCTGATCTTCCTAAATGTTAGTATCACCTGTATTGCCATTTCTGCCAACTTTTGTAGAGATTGCATTTTTGGTTCAACTATTCCTTTAATTGAACAAAATAGAACATACAAATGAGTATTTATAAATCTGACATCTGCATGATTTAACTGCTTTACTCACTGTAAAGGGGGAAGTTGAAAGTACCTAAATTTCTTTAAAACCAATGTATTCATCTTGGTTGAATTTGCCCTTCATGTTTTGTGGACTTCCTTTACTTAAGATGGCACCTGGAGTTTAAATGTAGCCACATGATGTTGGACAGAATCTGATTTTAAAAAATATGGAGGGGAAAAGAGATAACTACTTGGTTCTAAGGACCAAGTGATATCTAACACTCAGTAATAAAAAGTGGAATTTTAATATACCATCTCAGTTACTGCATTGAAAGCATGTCCGAATTATTTTTAAAGTAGTTAAAGCTGTGTAGAGAAATCTAATTTTTATTTCAATAAATTTCAGGAAAATGAAAAGGAGTTGGAAGAAGCTGAAGAATTTAAAGATGCACGTTCAGTACTGGAGTCAGTGAGGTTGGAAGCTTAGATGTTCTTCGCTACTGTCTTCATGCATTAGCACTGGGTCCATTCCACACTGAGGTTGATCACTGCTGTATTATTTGAAATAGTATAAGAATGTTGACTAGCTGAGATTCCCTTTATGCAATTGCAAATGACTGGCTTTTCTCTAACTTAGACAGCTAATAAATTACTATCTGATAACTTTTTTGTTTTTTATATTTTTGTGTATGGAGAGAATTCTTACTTAACTGAAAGTATCGAATTGCAAAAAATACTGATGTCTGAAGCTAGGAATTTAGTAGTTGTTGGGGATGAGTTTTGTGTAACAACTTAGTGTACGTCTAGACTACATGCCTCTGGCGACAGAGGCATGTAGATTAGGCTACCAGACACAGGAAAATGAAGCAGCGATTTAAATAATTGCCGCTTCATTTAAATTTACATGGCTGCCGCACTGAGCCGACAAACAGCTGACCAGCTGTTTGTTGGCTCAGCGCGGCAGCCATGTAAATTTAAATGAAGCGGCAATTATTTAAATCGCCGCTTCATTTTCCTGTGTCTGGTAGCCTAATCTACATGCCTCTGGCGACAGAGGCATGTAGTCTAGACGTACCCTTAGTCAGCATCTTTATTCTTATCCTAAAGTGTGTGAGGAATGTGATTCAGCAGCTATTTCCAGAACTACTTATATTGGAAAGTATTTGCCTTAACAAAATTTCTGTTCTAATAGAAAACAGTTTAAAGGGATTAAGCCTTCATATTCTAACACGGCACTTGTAAAGTGTAGTATGTTGTATATTTTTACAAATCTTGTGTTGTGTATATGTAACTTTTCAAATAGATACTGCTCTTTCATTCTTTTTAAGTATGATACTAACTAGAAATGGGCCCAAGACATTAAATAAAGATCTGATTCCAAAACATCTTGAAGGTAGAGTGAGTTCCTATGTAGAGTTCCAGTTCAGGCATCAGAATTATATAGGCTTTGCAAGGAGCAATATGGTAGACGGCCAATATTTTCCCCAATATTTGGCACCTACAAAAAATTGTCATTTTGAACCTAGGGGCAGAAGTTGGGAAGTAAACCCTTTTCTTCAGTGTGCAGCTATGACCCTTTGCTAGCTCTTGACAGACTTAAGTGTTCAGTTTGGCTGCAAGAGTATTTACATTTTTATAAAACCCGTGGTTCTTCTGGGTCAACTCATCTGAAAAATAAGCTGTCAGCTCTGCTGGCAAATTAAAGTATTGCACATTAATTTACTAAGTATGAGAACTTTTAATACGTACTTTAAGGACAACAGAGTACTCTGTACCTTTCTGTTTCTAGTTAAATAAAACATAATAGAATATTTAATGAGCCTGGCTTTGAACACGACCTCAACCTGGCAAATACAAAATGGAAGACCTCAGATGTCACGTGTATACGGTTACCTGATTTGTGGGTGTAGTCAGATAATTAGCTCTGAATTACATCAGTTGCACCTGCAATTAATTGCTGACAAATCCATATGCAATATACTGTCTGCTTCTCTGAACTGAATTTTTGCACACTTCTTACCTTTGAAAATTAACTCATTTCAGACAAATAACTGTTTTTAACTGCATTAATTTGTCATACCATTTGCACTTCTGAACAGTAGTTAAATATGCACTACTAACAGCTCTTTTGAACTTTCAAAGTGTCTCTTCAGAGACCCATCATTTTGGATACATTTTCTTTTGTTATGTTAGTAGACAAGATTACCATTTTCATGAAAATGTGCTTAAGAATTTAACTACTCCTGCTACTTTCTCAGATGTTGTAAGTATCCCTAGAACGAAATAGTATGACGGTAAAGAGGTTTGATGTCAAGGATCATTATTTTTGACTGAAGAATGAACAAAGTAGGTGTAGCAATAGAAAAGTGGCACACCAGAAAATGAGACCTCAAGCAGAGTTTTATAGTTAAAATTTCTTCCTCAAACTTTTGCCTGAGACATTGATTCATCTAAGAATATTTCAGTGTTCCTAGTTTTATTCCTTGGTCAACTGTTGCTCTCCTCTGTAAATCCGTCTCTGGTACATCACGGTTCTGTTCACTTGTTCTGAAAGCTTACATAACTCTAATTTCTTCTTTCCTGTCCTATCTGCTGTGTGAACAGTAACTCATCCTACAGTATGTCCATTTCTCCCACAAATGTCTCCATTTTGTTTTTTAGCATGGATGCCTTTCCTGAGCTTGGTCAACAAAGTAGTTATCCTCTCCACATTTCAAGCTCTCCTGCAGATACAATACTGTCAAATTTCCTGACTAGTTATCGACTCACTGAAGTATTTATTTCATGAGGGGAGAGAGAGAGACAAAAGGAAACTCAAACCAACATTGGGTATTGGTGATGGGAAGGCAAAAGGGCTACACTATAAATGGAGGACAGAATTTGTTGCAACTTAATTATAGCTAGTAAGACACATGCCTTTCATGCCAATCACTTGAGTTGCATCCCACTATCTTATATGCATCTTCTTTTTGTCTTTTTAGATTGCATACTATTTGAGTTCAGGGACACTCTTCCTGTTTGAAAAACACATCGTGAACACTATTGCCATCTTAAAAATGGCACCTTAATTGGGAAAACTGACTTTAGAAATAAGTCATGGATGACTTAGGTCCTACTTGAATTGCAAGATGACTGTCAAATTACAGCCGAGTTGTGGACAATACCTGGAAGACTGCAGAAAAGAATGTAAAAATGGCCATACTGGGTCAGATCATGGGTCCATCTAACTCAGTATCCTGTCTTCTGACAGTGACTAGTGCCAGATGCCCCAAAGTGAGTAAATCGAACAAGTAATCAAGTGATCCCATCCCCTTTAATAATGATCCCAATTTTTGGTAATAAAGTCTGTTTTTTGCTTTTTCATGATATTTTCCTGTCAGCAGCTTAGGGGAACCACTACATTTCCTCCTAGCTCAACTGAACAATGGCAAGAATGTCTAAGAATGCAGAGTTAAATCCCTGGATATTTTCTTAAACCTTTATTCCGTTAGATTGCTGTACTGGAATCTATTCAATGACCTGTGCCTTTAGGAAAAGGACTGGAGAAGAACACTTATTAGATATTCCAAAGCTACCAGAAAAGAGTATCTTTCTCCCTTAAAATTTTGACTTGCTGCCATGCATATTGAGCACACGATCTGAGAAGCAGTAGCCATGGAGATTGATCCAGCCAACATTTAATCTCAATTTACTCATTCCTATCATTGTTGCATATTTTAAATACTGTTAAAACTAAACATGGAATTAGACGACAACCCAATAGTCAGTGGCCCTCTACATTGCTGGAGACAGACAAGGGTTGTCACCAAAAAGAGAAGGACAGGGAGGAATTCCAGGCAGCAGTTTTAAAATTGATATCAGGCCCTCAGTGTAGGAATCGGGAAGATATTTCTGAAGATTACTAGTCCAAGGGAACAGAGATACGTATAGAACCCACCTGTGAACAGTTGCTCAGCACAACTCGCAAGAAAATGGAGCTATCTTTCCTTGAGCCAAACCACAAGCCATAATTTAGATTGGACAGGCTTCTGAAATCAACAGGCAAGGATCAACTGGTGATGTTTAATATCAGCACTTAATGACACTGCATCAGCAGGATATATTTTGGATTTTAAATGACTTAAACAGGCATGCTTCTAAGTGATCTCTGATTTTTTCTGCCTCACAAGCCAAAGGAAGGCATATTATGATGGAAGTAAGATAGGTAAGTTGTGAAGTGTTTGGGCACTTGGAACTTTGGTCCACTTTCTGTAAAGAGTGAGAGGCTGTATAGTGTGGTCTCCAAGGAATCTGTCTTCTCATGGGTAGTTAGGACTCTGAATAACAAATTGGAAAGGGGGAAATTGAGCATTTATCAAAATAAAGGTAAGTGTTCATGTAATATAGGGGTAGGGAATCTCAAGCCTGGGGGCTGGATACAGTCCCCAGCTTGTCTGGATCAGGCCCCCAAGGCTCAAGGCCAATGTTCCCTCTAATTTTGTCTATCTGTTTGTGGAATAAATTTGTTGTGTGCGCCAAGGCACATGCAGCTGTGCACCACCAATAGAAACACATGCTGCAAGCTATGGGAAGCTGTGGGTGTTCTGCCAATCAGCTTGGCCGTACCTGAACCTCTCCTGGATGACTGCCCTGTGCTCAGCTGTTCCCTCTCCCTGCTGCCCCACCACAGGGTTGGAGCACACAATCTACTAGGCTAGGCCCTCCTAGGCTCTGGTGTGGAAGGGAAATGGGGGAGTGTTTCTTCCCAGTTGGGTGCCATATCAGTGAGGATTTGGGGGGTGGAGGGCCTTCTCACTTGTGTGTGGCCCCGGACTGATTTTTCTGTAGGTCAGTGGCCCTGGATTCATAAAAGATTCCCCATCCCTGATGTAATAGATATTCGTTTTCAAACTCTGGGTTGCAGCTTATAAGGGCAAGCTACTAGCTGGCCACAAGACTTTGTTTACCTGTATCTATGCGGGTAAGGGCAATCCGTGCCCAGTGGCTAAGTATTGCCATTCCTGGCCAATGGGAGCTGCAGGTTTCATTGTGTGTGGAGAATTTTCTAATGAGGTAATCCTGCAGGGAGCAGTTCTTGGTCTTATGCTATTGATATTTTTATCAACAACCTAGGAGAGAACATACAATGATTACTCGAAGTTGGTGAGTGACACACACACAGTGAGGGAACCATCAATGATAGAGGGCAAAACCTTGTTTGAGTGATCTGAATCACCTAGTAAGTTGTGTGTAAGCAAATACATTTTGGAACAAAGAATGTAAACCTTACTTAAAGGAAATTCGATCATAGGACGAAGTGATTGAAAAAGATTTGTGATCATAATGGCTAAATCAGCTGACCATAAGTTCCCAGTTCAATGTCTCAAAAAATGATCAACACTTGCTGGGATGCATGGAGATTCCACAACCTCCTTAGGCAATTTATTCCAGTGTTTAAACACCCTGATAATTAGGAAGTTTTTCCTACAATCCAGTCAAAACCACCCATTGCTGCTTGTCCCATCCTCAGTGGTCAAGGAGAACAATTTTTCTCCCTCCTCTTTGTAACACCCTTTTAGATATTTGATACAGTCTTGAAGTTTAGTATAGACTCAAGTTAATAAGGCTAGTAGGGGAGGTAGTACTGTCTTCTGTTAGACTATTTTTAAATCAGCAATGCTCTGATTTTCAACATGAATGATTTTTTTTTTTTTTTTTTTTTTTTGGTAACCAACAAATATAATTAGTTAGGACTATTGAATAGTAAAGGTAGTACATGTTAGTCCTTCATGAAATGTCTCAGATGCTATTTTCATAAGCAAGGTAAGGAAATGTGATCTAAATGAAATAAGGTGAGTGCACAACTAGGTGAAAGACTATACTCAGAGTAGTTAGCACTTATTTGCTGTCAAACAGAGGACAAAGCGTGAACATACAGGGGTCAGTTCTCAGACTACTACTTGTCAGTTATGCTTATAGAATTTGCAGCTGGCACTGCAGTGGAAATGATTACATTTAAAACAACTCTGACAAATCAATAAAATAAAATTCTAAAAAAACAAGTGCAAAATACTACATGCAAAAATGACAATCAAATGTTCAGCTTCAAAATGAGGAGTAACAGGGTAAGTAGTACTTTAGATGGGTTTTCAGTGGTACAGTTGCAAAAAAAAAAAAAAAAAAAAAAAAAAAAAAAAAGGGTTTAAGAGCTGGCCATGTTTTTAGGCTTAGGAAATTGACTAAATCTGGCCATACTAGTCTTCAAAGAGCTTGGGAGAAGGTTCCAGGGTTGCTGTGGACCAGGAGGAGGCAAGTGGGTTGAACGGGCCCACAGAGGTCCTGCTGCTCTCCTGCCCACCGGCCAATCACGACCTGGGAAGTGTGCGGTGTTTAGTCAACCCTGACAGTTGGTTAAGTGCTATGCCAGAAGGCAGGGAGTGAGAGATTTTGCATTCCCTCTGCCCCCAGGCCAATGAGGGCCTGGGGTACAGGGGAACGTGTGCAAAGTCTCCTCCCACTCTGCCCCTGCCTTGCAAGGAGTGCACAGCACTTAGAAGTGTCACATGATCCTTGCAGAACTGGGGCAGGGCAGAAAGAGACTTCAGGTACTCCCCTCAGCCTCAAACCCTGATTGGCCTGAGGGCAGGGGGCGTGTACAAAGTCTCCTCCTGCCCCGCAAGGAGCTCAGCAGGTGACTAAAGACAGTGCTCCCTTTCAGGGCAGCGGGAGACTGTGTGCTCCCATCTCCTCCCATCGCTGGGGCATGCATGCCTGTAGGGAACCACCAGCTGTTCAGAACACCTGGCAGTTCTTTCGCAGGGGACAGAGCCTATGGGCGGGGAAGCATGGAAGTGTCCTGGGCCTGCCCCTTCCAGAGCAGCCTGGGGCCAATTTAAAACATTTTTGAAGTGGCCCCCAGTCAAAAATTATTGTCCACCCTTGTGGTAGACTCCCCATCCTTGAAGGTTAAGAACAGTTTGAAAAACACTTGTCCTGCCATATTATGGGATGGGGAGGGGGAAGAGGTAGGGAGGGAGACATGACATCTTGCCAGTCCCTTCCATTCTTAATGTCTGTGAGAATTTCCATTCTGCAAGACCAAGATCTGCCAGAAGCATCTACAGGAGGAGTTTTGCCTAATTCCCATCATCTCTGGTCACAGCCTATTAGGATAACAGGGAAGACCTAAACCTGTTTAATAAGAATGTCAAAATGCTTCTCAATGGTGTGCATTAGCTGAATTTGAACAAGTCATTGCACAGCTAGAAAGCAAGTTAATCCACTGAAGAATACCGCTTTTCAGAAGCAGAACATTTATTTAACCTATTTTTTCCACTAAATTAACATGAAATCAAAATGAATGCTCTAATTACTTTCCATTGTATGCACATTTCTACATTCAAATGACTAGGAGGGAAGATGGCTCTGTAGTATCAAAGCCCAGAAGAGGCAGCTGAGCTGCATGCAATGTCCATTAAAGGGAGAAGAGCATAGCTGTCAGCCATTTTGTCTTTTGAATAGTACCTACCAAATCATGTAGTAACTTGCATAAAATGGCCCAGATCTTCTTAGACTGAAAGTGTAGTTAAAGTTAACTACACCAAATAATTTGTTCTCAAAAGTTACAATGGGGAAACATTTTCCACAGCCTCAGGCAGTGATTTAATTCTGCCTGTTTTCAGAACCTCTACTCTGCAGTACAGTAGATAGGAAGCTGTTGAAAATGGTCCTGATCAATTATTTCCACTGAGGGCCTAGAATATGAATCAAGTCTCTTTTTACACCTTAAGCCTCTACTGTCCTCATTAAATCCCTCCTGACAACCCACCTATATTGCAATGCTAAAAAAACCCTAGCATATCCTCTATTTATATACTGTATCCACCTTGTGTGTAAATTATTGTGTGGAGAAAGGATCAGATGGTGAAACTGGACATGAGAACTGAAGTGGTGGCTATGTAAGGGAAGATGACGGAATTGACTTGTGCTCATAGTGGAGAGAAGCAGAACTTAGTGCAATTAACTATATTTAAAGAGGCAAGCTTAAGACTGTGCCAATCATCACCTTGATCACTGATTGTATGTAGGATCTCTTCACTGCACTCACCAGCTAAGTTTTTAGACTGTGTTGCTGCCCTGAAGTGTGTAATCTTTCTCTATGGTCAGACAATTAATTAGCACATGTAATAAAATATAAATACTGATAATTGGCGGACAGGATCCTTAGCACAGGTGTTATGCTACTGCATCATTTCTGGGCCCTCTCAATATCCTTGTGGCACAACTGTAATGGAGCCAAGCTGCTGGGATTTCAGCCATTTTTACCCTTGTAACCAAACAGAAGTTTGGTTTTAAGCAGACCCCCTCTACAATACAAACATCATTTCACTTTGAGGTTTTCCCCAGGGGTCTTAAGGAAAGTTAAGCACCCCATGTCCATTAGCTTACAAAGAGTTAGGGGGCTCTACCTCTGAAAAAGCCCCACAGGGATACAAGGATGAATACCTATGATATAACTGTCACCCTGTCTGCCCCCCACATTGATCTCTAGCCCCCTGGAGCATCCCTAGATGGGGCTGGGATAATGCTATGTACTGAAAAAGGAGGAGAGTTGAGTACTGAGATTCTCCTTTGTACGTAGGCCTCTGAGGCTACAGCTAAACTGCTGCTTTTTTGCAGAAGAGGGTATGCATTTGCATATCTTCTTCTGATTCTTTTTGCGGAAGAGAATTTGCCAATAAAAAGCCCCATGTAGATGGGGCCATTTGTTTGGAAAAAAACTTTCACAAGATCCCTTATTCCTCAAAAATTGAGGTTTACCTGATCTTGCGAGTGCGATTTTCATTTCCTCTTCTGCAAAAAAGCATCCGTGTAACCATAGCCAGAGTGAGGAGAGCATTTATAAGAATGTTAAAATTAGTTTAATCAACTAATTCGATTAGTCAATAAGGGCGCTTCTGCTTTGAAATGTAGCAAGAGCCCACCCGGCTCTTGCTTATTGGATAGTTGATTAGTTGCTTACATCCCTAGGCACTCATGGCCCCACTGATCTCAGAATGTGGGCCAATGTTCCCTGTTTACAGCATTTTGCCTTACAGGGGCTTATAACTACTGACACGGCTTTGGAGAAAGCTGCATAAAATTCCAGTCCATATTATACAATTATGCACCACGCAGGAAAAAAATAAAGTCTTTAAAATGAAAATAAAATAATGTGGCTGTCATCACGAGGTGTAGAATTTGGTTTCCCTTGTCACTAGGGCTGTTCATTTTTTTTAAGACTAAGTTTTTGATTGTGTGTGAAAATTTTTGCAAAAAGATGGTCCCACATTATTGACCTGCTCTACTTGTCACCTAATTGATAGGCTGACTTGGGGGCTGATCCTAAAATGTGCACTTAGACCCAATTATTTTACTGAAAACATTTGCATGAGTAGGTTGTACTTCCCCAAGGGAAAGTGCAGACTGGCACTGAGCCAGGGCTGGCATGTGGGACAGCACAGGTACCTTTACCCTTCCCCAGTACCTGGTAGGGAGGTTAGAAACCCCCTATTGCTGACTCCAATTCAGCCTCTGGGCATCTGTCAAGTCAAACACCAAAAAGGAAGATCCTGGGACTGTCTCTGTCCATGTTGGCAGCATTCAGGCAGCCAGTCAAGCTCTGCTGTTTGGTCCTGACCTCATCATTGGTCCAAGGCTTTGCCTGCACTGTATCAATTATAGCTCCTTTGATGGAGTGAGCCACTGAGCTCTTCAGGAGTCTGCTCCACATCCCAATGCTCCCCCTTCCAGCAGTCAGGATGGAGTCCGTATCAGTTGGAACAGGTGAGCTCAGTACTGGGAACCTCCCCCAGCACTGCTGCAGTCAGCACAACTTAGACGTCCATAGTGGCTTTCATTCCCCTCAGCATTGGTACAGTCATTCCAATATCACTGTGCATGTCAGAACCGACCCTGCTCCAGACACCAATGTGCTCACTACTCAGAGTACCACCTCCATTGATGGTGCTGCTTCCTGCCTCTTTCTGGGTGATGGAGGAATTGAACCACCTACTTGCTCCCACTTTTCTTGCTCAACCCTTGCTGCTGGGATCCTGAGGTTCCTCTGCATCCAAGTCTGGGTCATAATCCTGCACCCCATTGCTTGATGAGTACTAAGAGTCTCTAATGGACCAGTATGGCTCTCAGTATTAGCATATGTCTCTTGGTTGTGACAGATCTCTGGCCTGGTGCCTACTTGCCACCAATGCCCTATCAATATCAGTGCCTTCCTTGGGAATCAGAGGGATGCTCCTCAACTGCTCTTCAGCTCACTCAAAGGCAAGACCATCAACTAAATCTGTGGTGAGCTGAATTCAAGAACCAATGATCCCTCTCCCTTGTAGACTCTTCTCAAATAGGTAAGTCATCTCTGGAATAAGATATGGCTTGCTTAGTAAAGGATCTCCTCTCAGGACAAAGTTCTGCTGCTGAGTCTTCTTCCCCTTTGGTACCAGAGGCATTGGAGGCACACCAACCCTTTTGTGGCATGCATCCACTTCCCTCAGTATCTGATGGATCTTTTACAGTCTTCATAAACTACAAGGGTTGCCCTCCCAATCACTCCCCATTCCAGCTAAGGCCCTCTGGAGCATTCTAGTTTAGTGCTTAGCCACAGGCAGTATCGAGGAGAAGTACTGTTTCTCTCCTGGACAGAAATGTAAGGATTTTTTCCTCTCATCTAGAAACTTATTCCCTAGTGGTGACTACAGTGAACAAGAGAGTCCAACAAAATAGGTTTAAGTCCACCCGAGTCCCAAGGAAAGGGATTCTGAACAATTGGCCCTCATAGGCAGGAAGATTTACACCTTTTCCTTACAAATGTGAAATGATTAACCAGAAAGCCTTTCTGTCAGCTGGTCAAAGCTTGCAGACCAGCTGCCTGCTGCCTCACGGGAGGAGTTTTGGGGGTTTGCCATGGAGGGCTGTTTGATGGCTTATACATCCTTGCAGTCCACGTGCAATGTTGTGGACACCTCAGTCAGGGTGATAATGGCCTCTGCAGTCACTATGAGGGCTCCCTGACCACAGAACTTGGGTATCTTCCCTGGTGTCCAGCAAGCTATTGAAGAATTGCCTTTTGATGGCCCCACATTTTTTTCCAGACAAAAAACTACCCTGAGGTCCTTGGGGATGCACATGCTGGCAACTCAGAAGTGCCACTATGGCATTCAGCAGCAGTATCACCTGCAGCTTGCCTAGCCTTTCCCTCCTCGGAGGCAATAGGTCTACCCCCGAAAGAGGGATAATCCCACAGGAGAAAGCAGCCAGGCTCTGGGTTTGACTAGAGACCATGTTCTTTCCCCGGGTGCTGTGCCAGCATCCATTTTGATTCTTTGGTCCAGAGCATCTTTTCAGTCATTGCTTCTCTTCCCCCATATACCCTTCACCTCCATAACAGGAACAAAGGACAGTTTCATAATGCTTGGGACTCCATCATTTCCAACAGCTGAGTCCTAAGCACTGTCAGGCTGGGTTATGCTACCTAGTTCCTCACCATGCCACCTTCCATCCCTCTTCAGGAGCCCATCTCCTTGAGCAGGTTCACTTGCTGCTGGTTTGGGGCCTGATGGAGGACGTTCTACCAGGTTGTGGCTTCTACTACTGGTACTTCCTGCTACCCAAATCCAAGGAATTGATGAGACCCATCTTCAGTCTTCATGGCCTCAACAAATGTATCAGGTACATGAGGTTCACATGATAGATCCTACTGGGCCACAGAAAGGGCCCTTCAATTTGTCATGGGGAAATGCTACTTTCAATACACAGTGCTTCCATTTGGCTTCTTTTCCCTCCCCTGAGTTTTTAATCAAATTCATGAGTATTGCTAAAGGTATCTCTCAGGATGGTGGGAAGTCACATACCTCAACAACTTGTTACTGAGAGGCAGCTCCACAGACAAAGTTTGTGCTTATGTCAACACCACATTTTGCCTGCTTGACCTTCTAAATACCAGAAAGTCAACATTCACTCCCACTCAAATCAAGTTCATTGGCTCTGTTAGATTCATTAACGTCAAGAACTGTCCTGAGAACTGACCATGCTCAGACGTTTTGATGTCTTTGCCTCAATCTGCCCTCTCAGCCTTCCACAACATTTGGAATGTGTGACAGGGTGTTAGGCTGCATCTGCTTCCACACAGGTGGTCTGCTTTGCAAGGTTGCACCTTCACCTCTTTCAAATAGGGCTCAAGATGGCATACAATCCTATCTTTCACCCTCTGGCCAGATTGGTTTGTCTCCTGCCACTGGTTCCCTGGGTCCTGCACCCTTCTGTGGATGGCCCTGACTTCAGCCACGTCTTTTCACCGTGGATAAGCACATTTGATGAGACCACAAGCTACATCAATAGCATTCCTTAGTGATATTTCCATATGAAACGTGAAGGGGTGCTATGTGACCCATACATACATTTATGAACTATTATGCCTTACTGCATCTTCCAGAGCTGATGCAAACTTTGGAAGGGTGGTCCTGCAATCCTTAGATAGACTGAGAGCCCCACTTCCTGAGAGGGGTACTGCTTGAGAGTCACCTAAGTGGAATAGACAGATGCATCTACTTGAAAAAGAAATGGTTATTTAACTGTGGTTCTTCCAGAAGTGATGTAGATGTGCATTCCATGATACAGTCTCTATCCTCTCTACATCTGAGTCTCCTCTTCAAGAGCAGCTCCAGGAATTACAAGTTGTGGACTACAAACTTTGGCATGTTGAGAGAACTTTCTGGTTCCTGCCTGGATATACTCAGCACTACCAAGCTGGGAGCAGAGAGACAGCAAGCAGAGCAGAGGCCACTGAACTGTAACTCTGTCCTATGCTCATTACAGAATAAAGCCTGTTCCTGGTGAGCTGTCTGAGTGGGTCTGTCAGAGGTGAACACACACTGACGCACAACAGCCAGCACACAAAGGCACCTCAGGCCTAGTCTCCCAAAGTTGTGTAAAAAGTCATAAGGCTTCCCCTATGTTGAATAACCTCATACTGAGCTAGTAAAAAGGAGGGGCTACATGTGGATGCTGTGTCACATCTCAAAAAACCATAGTTACAATAAGTAACCATTTTCTTCTGTTTCACCAACTATAAAGGTAGCTCAATCTTGCGAGAAATGTCAGTTGTTAGCTTTGGAGCAATTCTTTTGAGAAGTTATGCATATCACTAGCAAAGTATGTTTTTTCTGCATTAGTTTCTCTGAATTAATAGTTTCTTAGCTGTGGCTGCTACCTACAACCTATAAGAACAGAAGCAAACAAAATTATTACATGGCTGTCAAATATTACAGGAATTACTTGCATGAAGAATTGAAGCATTTGGACAAGATTTTGGTTATGCAATTGTCCCAACTAAAACCAACATCCAGAAAGAACTAGGCTGCGTTTAGACCGGCATGATTTTGCGGAAATACTTTTAACGGAAAAGTTTTTCCATTACAAATATTTCCACAAAAGCACATCTAGATTGGCACGGATGCTTTTGCGCAAAAAGTGTTTTTGCGCAAAAGCATCCATGACCAGTCTAGATGCGATTTTGCGCAAGAAAGCCCCAATCTCCATTTTAGCCATCGGGGCTTTTTTGCGCAAAACAGTTCTTCCCTGTCTACACTGGCCCTCTTGTGCAAGTATTCCAAGCGGGAGCATGAAAGTATTTGCGCAAGAAGCACTGATTTTGTACATTACAAAGTCAGTGCTCTTGCGCAAATTCAAGCAGCCAGTGTAAACAGCTGGCAAGATTTTGCACAAAAGCGGTCGCTTTTTTGCAAAAACTTGCCAGCTGTCTACACTGGCCGCTTGAATTTGCGCAAGAGCACTGACTTTGTAATGTACAAAATCAGTGCTTCTTGCGCAAATACTTTCATGCTCCCGCTTGGAATACTTGCACAAGAGGGCCAGTGTAGACAGGGAAGAACTGTTTTGCGCAAAAAAGCCCCGATGGCTAAAATGGGGATCGGGGCTTTCTTGCGCAAAATCGCATCTAGACTGGTCACGGATGCTTTTGCACAAAAGGACTTTTGCCCAAACGGGAGCAGCATAGTATTTCCGCAAGAACGCTGACAATCTTACATAAGATCATCAGTGCTTTTGCGGAAATTAACGCGGCCAGTGTAGACAGCTGGCAAGTTTTTCCGGAGAAGCAGCTGATTTTCCGGAAAAACTGGCCAGTCTAGACATGGCCCTAGTGTATAAGTGGTACTTAACAGGACTAATTTAATAGAGCTTTTGTTCTTTGAATACAATGATTTTTAGTAGTTCTAGTAAATCTTGCTTTCTGAAATTGCTGTGATATTACTTTAGGCAAAAGAAAGCCTGATGACCTTTCAAAAGGACATCTGCCCGAAAATTTAACAGAAGCTACACAGACTTAAATCTGGAAAAATAACTTGCTACTTAGTCTATGTTTCAAATAAAGGAAATGAAGTCTTCTCATTTCTCACACTAATCTGGTGGCCTCCTCTGCTCCAACATAATTAGTGGTAAATTTCACCATAACTCTCAATATGCAATCAAAAGGGTTAATTAAAAAGTAATTAGTTTACACAGATACATTTGAGTGGTTAGGTAAGTTTATGAAAATGAGAAATGCCTCTAAATGCTTCTCGGGTTCAACGTGTTTTCATGGGGAAGGGTTCATCAGAGATACACATTTAGGCTATGTCTACACTGGCGGGTTCTTGCGCCAGAAATATGCAAATGAGGCTAGGCATGGAATATCACCAAGCCTCATTTGCATACCTAATGAGCCGCCATTTTTGCAGAAGAGGCTCTTGCAGCAGAAGGCGCGTCTACACTGCCCCTTCTTGCACAAGAAAAGCCCTTTTGCACATTGCCGTTATTCCTGAAAATAATCAGCGTAGCAGCATTGCGCAAGAGGGTTTTTCTTGCACAAGATGGGGCAGTATAGCCGCTCCTTCTGGCGCAAGAGCCTCTTCTGCAAAAATGGTGGCTCATTAGGTATGCAAATGAGGCTTGGTGATATGCCACGCTAGCCTCATTTGCATATTTCTGGCACAAGAACCCGCCAGTGTAGACATAGCCTTAGAGATGATGGTATCGTCAAACAAAAATAAAACATGTTTGTCATTCATCTGGACCAGTGATTTTTAATTTGTGGTCCATCAACCTCTAGGGAGTGGCAGACTATGTCTAAGGTTTACAAAAGGCCCCACACCCTCAGTGTAAATTTTTAGGGGTCCACAAATGTAAGAAGGTTGAATACACTAGTCTCCCCTACAAGCCAGAGATGTGATTCCCCTTCACGTAGTCATCCTTGTTCTCATCAAGCTAGTAGAAGGATAAATAGTAGTGGTAAACAAGGAATGAAATAAATAAATAGTTGCAGACTTATGGGTAGCAGCTGCAGAGCTATGACTTGGGCAGGCCAGGAATATAGCCATTGGTTTCCAGTATATATGGACTGTATTCATCAGTACTTAGCTGCACTGCTGCTACCGCTACCATACTACCATAGCAACACTGCTCATGGACCTAGCACGACTAAGTGAATCAAGCAGAGGCATCACATCCTGAGCTAACATGTAGACATAGCCTTTTACTGAGTCATTGTCAAACTAGGAGATAAATCAGATAGCTGTGTTGATGTTATTACCCACATCCAATTTTTAGTAAGGGGAGAGCATGTTACATTTCATTCCATTGCAATTATGCAATACCTGCCACTGCACCATCTAGCAGCCAAGAAATTACACCTGTTCAGACTGAGGAGGGGAGTCTCTACCCAGTACACTGCAGACCACTACCCAGTACACTGCAGAGTTAACAGTGTGGTATTACAAAAAATTATATAAGAATTCAAGTGGTTGTTTCAAAAGTGTATGAGTCGAAATGTTCCAGGCAATGATGCTAACAAGCAGTAACTACTCTACCTACCCTGAATTAGGCAGAGGACTACACTCCACACAGTGACACAAATAAGAAATAGTTACCTACTCTGAACTCTCATTAGCCTATTTGCATTAAAAACTCCCAGATTGTCACCCCTCATTTCCACATATATAAGAGCACATGAGTCTCCACAATGCTTTTTATTTCCAAAGGACAAGTGATTATCAGAGAATACTGAACCAGCCTCTCTCCTGTATGTTAACACACTAAGCCACCAGTTCGGTTTCCTCAGGCATGGATATGGTAATGTGACTAACTGGAACCCTAGAGATTGATGGGAGCGAAGGAAGGAGTTGAAAGACTGACATTAAAACTATTTTCAAAATAGGTTGGTTTTTAAAAGCTCACTGGGATGATGGGCTGGCCAGACTTTTTATCAACAAGTTACTGGTTCAAATCCTGCTCATGCTGATATCAGGCAAAATTAACATCTGAGGACTGTTATGAAGCATGTGTAAAAGGAAGCTGTGGTCCTAGTCCATTTCTGATTAATTATTATTTAACATTTTTATCATGGTGGCGCATAGAAACCAACCAAGCTGAGGACATGTTCTACAAATAGAGTGAGTGGCAGTCCTTGCCTCCAAAGAGTTTGCAGTGTAAATATATAGTAGGTGGATCATGCAAACAAGTGGGTGAGGACTGGAGAAGCAGAAATTTTTTTAAAAGCTCAATTCTTAGCCAACCATGAACAGTGACCATATTTTTTCACCTCCTTGACTGTCATCAGGTGATTTCTGTACACAATATAGCAGAGGTGATTTTTGGGGAGTAACCAGAAGGAGGATAATGTGGTGGCTTTATTTGATTTTGACCAGCAGCTTTTTCACAAACAGTAATTATAGAAAAAGTAGCTAATTGAGGCTGGCATTACTAGATGAACAAAGGTAAGCACAACAAGATAATGGGTGGATAATATGGTCAGGATTTAATTGCAAAGGGTGTTGAATGTAAATACAAGAACTTTTTGTTTGTGAGTGAATAAGTACCACAAAACAAATACCACCACAATAACTGACAATCCTTAAAAGAAGCTAAGGACTGAATTAGGCTTGGAAACTGAATTATTCTCTGCTTATCAGAAGCGATACCTACAAATCAGGGTTGAAACTAACGAAGGGAACAGGCAGAATCAATGGCTATGTTGCATTTTGTCAGCAGAAGAAATTCAAATGAAGCGCTCATTAGCATTTTTCGTGCTCTCATTTGCATAGTCTCATCTGATCCATTTTGCAGAAAAAAAAGCAGTGTAGACTGGGCCATGTTGGCAAAAAAATCCTTTTGCACAAGATCCTGTATACCTCCTTTGAGGGCTAAGGGATCTTGCTCAAAAGGGTTTTTTGTTACAAAATGGCCCCATCTACACTGTGTTTTTCCGCAAAAACCTCTTCCGCAAAACAGATCAGAAGAGACTATGCAAATGAGAGCGTGAGAAATGCTAATGAGTGCTTCATTTGCATTTCCTCTGCTGATAAAATGCTACAGTGTAGACGTAGCCAATGTAAAGATCACACTGCTTCTTGTTCTGTGGGAAAGCAAAGTATTTCAGTTTCCAGTGAAAGAGGCTGCACTGACTATACAAGTGTGAAGATTTGTTGAGGTTTTTTTTTTTTTTTAATCAAAACCTCAGCTGAAATTTGATCAATACTCTCCTATTACATTTCTATACATAAAACTTAGCTCAGTCCTGGCACTTCCACCTCTGCAATGGCACAGTACTCATTCTAGGTGCTGAACTTCAAAGCACTTCACAACTGGCACTATCTATCATCTACCAGCACTTCAGAAATGGCTGGTATACTTTCAAGTTTTACTGTCACTCAAGAAGCCAAATCAGAAGAATTTAAATTGTCCCTGGTTTTACTTTTTTTAAACAACATTCCAGAGGCTTCACCATCGCAACCATGGTGTCCATGTGGGTTTGTGAAGTGCAAGTCACTAATTCAAACTCTAATACAGACTTTCAAAAGGGGTTTATTTTTAATTTCTAAAGAACTTTTGCTTCATCTTAACTTTTCATTGACTTCAGCGGGAAGAATTATTATTTAATGAGTAAGGCAGAGGAGAGGATATCAGGAGATATACGAACTGTTCCTGCTTCTGCCATTGTTTTGCAGGGTGAATTTCAGCTAGCCACTTACGCTTTCTGGGTCTCGGCCTGATCTGTATATAAACTCTTATATAAAGTCATAGGTCCATCACCTAGCTACTGCTGCTCAGGGAGATGGATTACCTCTGGTGATAGAAAACTCCCCTCTGTTCCTGTAGGAATTATCTACATCACAATTGCTACAGCTGCTTAGCTATGGCATCATTACTGGACAGCCATAGAACTGACAGCACAGACGTTGCCTCAGTTCGCATCACTTCAATATAAACATGATCTATTAATGTCACAACACCTAGGTGTTGCATGGCTTGCCTAATATTTAGACCTTTGAGGTCCTCTGGTGGAACATTTATAAATTAGGATCTGAACAACCTATTTTAAGAATTAAATAGAACACCTTTGTCACAGGAAGCGTTAATGTAATATCTGTGATCCATTCATTCTAGTCTGCCCTAGAACAGATTGAAACATTTGACTAAATGAAATTTTACCATACTATGCTGGGGAGAAAAGGTGAGAGATTCTGTAGCCAGTTCACCGGCTGGGGATCTGACACCCAGGTCCAAATCCTCATCTAGCCCAATTCAGAACAAAGATTTTTATTTATCACAGACTTCTGCCTGTTTGATTAGACATGATCAGGGACAAACACTGCCCTTTCCCCCCAAGTCAAGCAAAACAAGGACTTGAACCTGGTCTCCCATATCCCAGGGCAGATGAACATACTCACCCACCCTACCTAACCAAATCAAAAAGCTCATGTTTCAATGTGAAAACAAACACTGACACAATTTCATTTTAACAAAAACATTCAAAAGGGTTTGATTTTGTGTCAGTGCCAAACAAAAACAAATTCTGAAACCTCAAGATTTCCCATGAAACAGACTTGTCATCCTCTGGTCAGCCCCATCAGACTGTGGTGACAGGGATTTTAGACGTGCATATAGGCAGCCTGTCTTTGACCCATTATTCCCTTTAGTTATCCTTATCTCAATAAAACCCAAGGACTATGGCACTGTTTTCAAATACAGTGTTTGAAAATAGAAGACACTTGTGCTAACAGTAGCATGCTCTTTTACATCCTTTTTATTTTCCTTACCCAGCAGACTGAGAACACACTCTTAGGAAAAGAGAGGAGAGCAGAAAAACAATAGCTGAGAGCCACATGTGGCAAGAAAGGCCTTTTTTAAAAGGTCTCTTCCTGCAACAGATCACTGTAGTAGTGGAAAAGAATGATGGCAACCTCAAAATCTGTCATCAGACTCTGTTTCATTAGCAGAAGTGATCTAACAGGTGGAGTTGGAAACAAAAGTTGATTAAACCAGTTTTACATGCTAAGGTCCTATTGTTTATCTGCCAGCCACCCAGTCCCAGTTTGCATTCCTGAGATAGATGAACAAGGGAATAAAGGTCCTCCCTGAAACCTGACCCACTTTCTCCAGTTCCACTCATTGTACTACATTCATGTTCAGTTCACACAAAAGAAAAAAAATATTGATTCTGTAAAAGTAAAAGCAAACACATCCAGTTCCAAACCACTATCTTTCTCTTTCCAACTCTCATCTTTCATTCATTTGTCAACTTGAAGGTCCCAAGGAACAATTGGATTCACTGCCCTGATCTTCATGTCTCCAAATTCCAAAATCACAGCTGTTGTCACATTCTGTGTTCCCTGTGCCTGCTCCAACTACCAATTATCTCACATAATACTGATTCTCCTGTATAAAATGTTTTCATGGAACTTTCTTAAACCAAGTAATAGCAGTGATGTGTGGCTGAAAGTACCACACCCACAATAGACAGCTTTTAGGTTGGGTAAATTGCTAAAGAAAAACCGTGACAGGCATTTACTGCATGTGCTTACTCCTCTCAACAACATGTTATCACTTCATTGTGCTGAACTGGAACAGTCTCCATTAATAAGGCTGGATACCTTGTATTTATCACTATATAGCAAAAGTTTTAATAAATTATATGGTATCCAGTTTCTGAACTCAGCCAAAAAGCTCTCCCTGGTTTCTTCCAGTGTACTCTTCCCCTTGTCAGGAGATATGACCTTTCTGTGAGTTCAAAGATTTAAAGTGTAAGAAAATGCATGGGCTACTTACTGTACATGTACTTCCACTAGGGATGTCAACATGTAGTTAACTACACGATTAACCGATAAGTCTGGGTTTATCGGTTACTCTTGTCAACTACATGCACTCTCTTCCCTTCCCCCAGTGCTCCCCCACTGCTTCTGATGGGAGCAGGAGTTGGACAAGCACACGCTGGGACCCCCCATGGACAGGAGTTGCTGCCACAGACCAGCCTTTGACCACAGGGACCTCAGACTCCCGCGGACAGGGGCTGTTACCACCCTGCACTGCTGCCTCTGTATCAGAGAAAGCAGTGTGGGCAGCAGGCAGCCAGTCTGCGCAAGGAGCTGTTTTTTAAACTAGCTCTCCTTGCAGACCAGCTCCCACACCACGCTGCTGCCTCTGATAGAGAAGCAGCAGCAGGGGGTGACAGAGGGCTCCCTGGGAGTGGGACCAGAGCATACTGGCTGCTGGCTCCACCCCCAGGAACTATCAAAGATTCCTGTAACCACATGCGGTTACAATACTATTCAATTACATGGTATCTAACATCGCTAGCTTCCATACCACAAAGTAAGCAAATTTCTGGATGCTACATCACAGCTGCCCTGAAAACACACAACCTACATGCCCACAATAAACATGTCTGCTTTATTGCCTCAGTTTTTCTTCTAGATAAAAACTAAAATGATGGAAACTCCTTGAAGAGGATGGGTGTGACAGTGGTCCTTAATTCAGGATAAATGTAAGAAGCACTTAAGTTTCTTTCTGGAACTAAAGCAATAGAAGCCACCACCCAAAAAACATGGTACCATCACCTTGGTATCTGGCTGGTCAGCCTGCCTCCCACCCAAACCCCAAGCATACACTCAGACTGCAAAGGCACTAAAGTACCACTTTGTCTCAGCACTAATGTAGCTTCTCTATATTTTGAAGCATTAAACTCTCCCTAGAGAACACAGCCCTCTTCACACAAAAAGTGGCTCTCCCAAACTGAACCCATAAAAGTACCCCATAAAAACATTCCCATGATTTAGGGACTCAAGACCACATTTTTATGCACCCAATTAATTAAGCTCCCATTTACCCTCCAGCTCCCTGCCATCTTCAGTTCTTCTGCTATCCAACCAGAGGCCTCTCCTTGAGCTTTTCTAATGTAAGGGAGATCACTCTCTCCTTAGCAGGAGACTTGACCTTTTTTTGTATGTTGAAGGTACTGAGTGTAAGGGAAAAAACGCATTTGATGTGAATAAGTACAAGCCTTAGATTATTTATTTCTAAGCTATTGAAGGCAAGAGCAAAGAAAGAAAATGTTATAGCTTTTATTATATTTTAGTATTGCATAAGGAAGCTACTTTTCTTGATTAGATGGAAAAACAGCAAGTGCCCAATTCTACTCTATAAAAAGCTGTGGGTGACAGCAAAACACTACCTCGCCCTCTCTCACAGAGCAGAGCCAGCATTAATATACCCCCGGGAAATTACAGTAGACTATTATCCCATTTGTTTCCCTTTATTTTATGCAGATTTAATATATGTAATACTTTGCACTTACACCAGGCTTTCCTTCCAAGGATCTCCACGTGCTTTACAAATATTAATGAGTAAAACCTTCTAAATCCGATGCAGAGTATTATTGTCCTCATTTTACAGGCAGATAAACTAATGCTCAGAGCTTTTAAGGTCACACACAATCTCTAGCAGAACTAGGAACACAGTCCTAGGGCCAAGCTCTTAGCCCTACCTACCACCATGAGTCTCCTGCGCCTTGGGAAATGAATTCTCCAACCAACTTTTGTCTCCACTTCCATTGTTTTTTGAAACGGTGCCAGAGGGGGCAGAGCGCCCACTTTGCAACCGGAAGACTCGGCCAGTCCCTGAAGCTTGGCGCTGCAGCCCGTGCCTGTGCTCTGGGAGCCTGATGGGGGCTCTGCTCCCACCGCCAGCGGGGCCTGCTCCTCTCCTAGGCAGCAACGGAGTCGTGGCGCCTCTCTGCCTTGGGTCGCGCGGGGCAGTAGAAGCTCTTGGCTGGGACCTCCCTAGGACACGTGGTTCGGAAGGCGCCAAAGGCTACCCACGAGCACTCATTGGTGGGAGGGAGAGCGGGCAGCGTGCCCCAGGGGTCCCGCTTGACAATACGAATGGGGGGGGGGACCGCTTGGGAGTCTGAGGCTGGGAGGCTCTGAGCGTCCGCACCTCAGTGATCAGGCCCTTGGGGACCCTCCCTGCTGAGAAGCGCGCGCTCCACCTGGCGTGCCAGGTCCCACGCAGCCTTCCCTCGGGTTCTTCATTTCCTTGCTGTGTCCGTAGAAAGGAAAACCCTGCAGGGGCGGGCGCTCTGAGCAGGCTCCTGGCACAGCAGGAACGGAGCATTTCCGACAGTGGACCCAGCCTTCGAAGTGGAATTAGCAGGTTTTTAATCAGTCTGTACCACACAGATCACTGGCAGCAAAGTAGCCATCGATGCGACCTTGCATATTTAAAATGTGAACTGCCAAAGCCTTTTTTTATATTTATTGTAATTGATTTTTTCTAATTAGTTATTTTGTTTTAATTTGTGCTCTATTAATTC